>NC_063362.1:6762321-6788999 GCF_021869965.1 Rhincodon typus
AAAAAAAAAAAAAAAAAAAAAAAAAAAAAAAAAAAAAAAAACCCCCCATCGGGGGGTTGGGGTGTTTCCCCCCCCCCCCCCTCCAATGTGAGTGTGATTGTGTTGGTCTTCCCCCCCCCCCATGTGAGTGAGTGTGAGTGTGATTTCCCCCACCTCCCAAAGTCTGTCCTTTCTCTGAAACATTGTTTCTGGAGACTGAGCTTTTAAATCAATTCAGTCCTCTTTCTCCTTGCGGCTGATTGGCTGTGCGGGGTGAGGGCTGCGGGCTGGTCCAATGAGAGCGGCGATTATTGGCGGGTGCACGGTGTCCTGTGGTTACCCTGGGCTCCCTCCTCCCTCTCTCTCTCTCTCAGGGAAATCTCTTGTGTCTCCAGTAGCAAGGAATAGACACTCTCCCAACAACAACAACAAGAAAGACATTGTCCTCAGCGACAAACAAAAACAAAGACTCGCCAGGGAAGGAAACATAGAGAGAGAGAGAGAGAGAGAGAGGAGAAATCCCCCTCACACACACGAGAGAAAGAATCACCTGGGGACAAAAACAAGGGAGAAAATTCAGATGCAATCTCCAACAACTCTTCGTTCTCTTTCCCTTGTGAAGCTCCAAGCAACCAAGGTATTCATGCAGTAAAGGGGCGGAAGGTAAGGAATGGGTTCAAAGACTGGACGTTTTCTTTTGGGTGTGTTTGTGTGGTTTATGCATTCAGTGTGGCTGGGACTGGCACTCAGAAACTCACCCAGCCACACACACACACACAGGGAGAGAGAGAAAATCTCACACACACACACACACACACACCAAATCCTTTATCTCTGTTCAGCACTTCTACTTTAAACCCTCCACCGCCCCCTCCCCACCTTCCACACCATACAAATACCCTCTCTGCCTCTCTTTTAAAATTTCACTCTGTACCAGAGCAAATGTGGCCATTGTGTGTGATGTTGAACCTCGAGTGACACTTGTGGAGATTGTGAATGTTATTGTCTCTTTTATTGTGGCTTCTGTACTAACATTTATTTATGTCTCTTTTCAACTGCCTGAGAATACTCACCAATGATGTTGGTTCTTGTTTCTCTTTCCCCACCACACCTCCTTCCCCTCCGCTGTGTCTGAAACCTTATAAATGTGATAAAGTTGGGTTACAAGTCTAGTGGTAAATCTGTGATAATTAGATCCGGTGTAATCTTGGTGGAGTAGGCCTTGAAGGGATTGTCTAACCCACGTTATCCAGGCTGAACCAGAAGTAGAGTGTGTTGTTTGTTTTTTGTGTGTATTTGTGTTTAACATGTTGGTGTGAACTGTGTTTGGTTTCATGTTTGCAATGAATGATAGTTTAAAGAAAACCTTGCCGACATTGTAGGTTTTGGACTGAAACTCCAGAAGGTCAAAGAAATTAGTTAAGAATGTTATTTGTTACACTTCTTGCGGAGATTAGAGACTGCAGTTTCTCAACCCATCATAAATATTTAATTTTAAGAAAACTTAACTTATCATGAATGCTTTTGTGCATTTTTGTCACAGGAGTGGTTTTAATGAGATTTTATTTGTTGGTCCAGCCTATGGTTTGTTTTTTTTTGTTTTAAAAAGTAAAGCTGTTGTACGGATGGCAAAGGTCGTCATTAGTTGAGATATGGGTGTGGAATGTGTATATTTCACTTTGATTATTGAACATTTGGATTGTTGAATGTAAATATGCTTGTTTGCTAAGATGGTGTGATTCCAGTACATTACAAATATTTACTTACTTTGAAATAGTCTGTGTTCAGATAAACAAAACCAGGGCAATAAAATATATAAGGATTGAGAACCTTTTTTTCTTACACATGGTGAGAGTGAAGTAGCAAATTGTAGAACAGACGCAACTCCTACTTTCTGAATAAACAGAAATTCTAGTGGTGACAATGACAAAATGGTGTGACTAATGCCTGAAGAGCTGATACTAAAATTGCATGGTATCTATATGTAAACAGAGGCTTTACATGTTTCAAGATGTGTGCAACAATAACTGTGAAACTGAATGTTAGTGTGTTGCCAGGATTGTAATATAATCAAGGGGTTCAGATTTCATAAACTGAGAGCACGGAGTTTGTGAGCATCAACTGACTTGAGCCCCCAAGATTGGGTTACAGCCTGTAACTTACTCCAGCGCAGCTGTTATGTTATGGCAGTGACTATGTTTTTTTTGTACTTAACTGGTGGTTACTGTGCTGTGGTGTCTATTGTGTGTTGCAGTTCTTTTTGAAGTCAGCAATGGGATGAGGGGTTACAACAGCTGTTATGGTGAAAGGTGTAATGTGTTTATCCTGTGACAGGGGCTTGTCAAACATGAAAAAATTGTTGGGCGGCTATATATCACTTAGTAATAACCATCAGGTAAAGCATGTTGAAGGGCTGTGTAACTCGAGTGACTTCCTTTTACCTGTCCGTTTCCTCTCTCCTTCCTCTCGTGAAAGCATGCACTGCTTGAAGTCCTTACTGGCATCAGTTGCCCTCAAGTACATCATTCAAACAGTAATTATTTATCTGTGAGCCTTGGTGGTGAGTGCCAGCAAGTTATTTGAATCTAGTGGGGGGGCACTGCAGATGAGTCCGATGTCAGCAGATGTACGTTGTCCAGCTGGGGCCATTGGCTTTTAAATTGGGATTGGGAATCTTGATTGGATTTTTTTTTATGTTCTTTAATCTGAATTCAGTTCAGTGGTCCTACATGGCTGTGATTGAATTCAGCTAATGAGGAGTGAGGATTGAACTGTAGATCTTTGTTTACTTAATAAACCTGCTGTATAAGTTTGTGAAAACATCTGAGAAAATCCCTCCCCTTATCTTTATCTCTTATTTCTCCATACACTGCTTCCCCAACAACACCAATCAAGTGTTCAGATTTGAAATATTTTTGCATGTGTATTTGCAAACATGCATCAGCAAAATTCTGTGGTTTTAATGGGAAGTTTTAAATTTGGGGAAGGCAATGGATAATTATCACAGATTCATTTTCTTTAAAAGAGATACAGTGGGAAGTAAATGATCCGATTTGTTTAGTGTAAATGTAATGCAAGCAAAGCAATGAAATCAATCACCAGAACAGTGCTATGGCATTACCATTCCATATCAAGAGTCCTTTGACTTCTTTCTGTTCTAGGACAAACAGAACATTGCCCTCCCAAATTCTTTTTATTTCAATTGCTGATTAAAGTACAAGGCTTCTTATTCTAGGCGCATTGCTTAATTTGGGCAAGTGTTGAGTACAGAACACTTCACTGTTTTACAATACCTTTAATATGCTGTTGAGAGTGGCTATAAGATAATTAACTTTATTGTAATTATTACTGTAAAAATATTTTTACAATTTGAAGTCTTGAATAATGTGAACAGAATGTTGGTGTGCATTGCTTAATCAGTGAAGTACCAACCAGCAATGATTATTACCATTATGTAATATATTGCTGAGGTTACACTTAGAACTACTTATTTCTAATGGACATGGATGCAATCGAAAAGGTGGAGATTACAAAATTAATTGTTCTGACTGTAGTTCATCCATTATGTGGCGTGAAACTATGATTTAGTTCAGTTTACTAGAGAATGAGGAAAATATTTTAGCTCTTTAAAATAAAACCAGAGAACTTCACTTCAGAAAATGTATTGAGGGTGCACTTTCAAAATAGGGCTGCAGTTCAGTGCTTATGGTCCTGGACCAATTATCCGGAGAAAGAAAGTTCATACCGTACAACAGAAGTCATGCACTAGTTCTAATTTTTGCTACTGTGTGCTGAAGAAAATATTCATGAAAGCTGGTAAATTGGAAAAGCCACACCAATTTGCTCCTGTTTGTCAGGGATGTCTATGGTTACAGCCATAGGCTTGAACGTATCCTAAACTCTGTTACCAGCATCTTCATTGCCAACAAGACTCCTTTGCTTATTACCTCTGTGCTTGTGCAGTTAAATTGATTCTTGATTTAGTTGCCTTGATCTAAAATCCTCATCCTTGTTTTCAAATCCCATTTTGCCAATCCATATCTCTGCAGTAATCTCCTGCCCTACAGCCAGTGTTCCCGCTAAACTGTGCGCATGCATGGTCCTGCAGCTGCCTGAAAGGCACAGTACAGGCCTTGTCGATTGATTAATTACATGTGTGTGTGGCCATGCTGAAAAATTTAAAGACATTGCAAACTGAAAAACAGCATGTGAGCAACAACTAAGTTTTTAAAGAGAACACTGTCTAGAACTTTGGGTTCTCTGCTTTTCCAATTCTGGCATTGTGAGCATTCCCATTTTTTTCAATCAAACATTGGTAATTGTGCTTCAGGTGACGTGGCCCGAAAATTTGAAATACCTTTTCTCAACAACTTTATCTCTCTCTCTCTCTCTCTGTCTCTCCCTCTCCCTCTGTGTGCGGCAACTCCCTTCCCCCTATGCAGCCCCCTCTCCTTCTCTCCCTCCTTCCCTTAACGACCCCCTCCCAAAAAAATCTATTTTCACACCCCTTTCTCTCTCCTGTAAGTCTCTTCTTACAACCTAACACTTTGACCAAGCTTTTGGTCATCTGTCTAATATTTCCTTATGTGGCTCAGTATCAATGAATTTGTTGTTGTAGTCAACAAGACTTACAGTCACACACTGTAGTTGTCTGCTGATGCTCTCTGATGTGGCCCAGCAAGCTACCTTCATTATTAACTATTTGATTCTAGACAAAGGCATAACCGTTCAGTTCATTTTTACATGTAACAGTATCCTTCATTCCAAATGCAGTTGAAGAAATTTTAAACTTGCTAAATAACCAGTAAAATGTTGTCACATTTACTTAAGTAAGAAATACCTATTGAACTGAACATAAAATTTTTGGAAAGGAATTTTTACGTAATTCGCTGTCAGTTCAGGGTAGCATGTGGATGATGAGTTGAACTCGTCCTTTTTCATTTTGGCAGCTAGCATTCAAATCCAGGCTGATAGGAAAAGGCATTTTATTTTGTCTGCTGCTTGCAAGTTTTCTAAAATGTGTTCAAGCCAGTTCTTCGTGAACTGGAGTCTGTAGCACTGAAACCTCCATGTAGGTAGGTATTAAAATTGCACAATTTGCTGAGAGGCCGTACAGAGATGAGTGGTGTGGCAAATGCGCAGTAATGAATGATTTTCGAAGACTGAGCTTAATGCTCATTGGTAGTGCAAAAGGAAGTTTACTCTGGGACTACCTAATGCTGAACTTGGCCTGGCAGTGCATGATTAATCAATTCCTGATGGCTGATGCAAACATAGTGGACAAGAGGCACACTGTCCTGTGTGATGCTTATCAAGCTACTAAAACTAAAACATCTGCTATTTCTGACAGTCATTTCAGGAGTGTTTAGATGATTTTGTAGATGCTTCCATTTTTAATAATCAAAGGTTGCCCAAGTAATTCCAACTAATAACCATTCAAATGAATTGTTAAACATCATGTTGTTTTGGTCAGACAGCATTGCATCTAATGACGCAGTGTTGATCTATTTTCTGTTACCTATTATAAATTGATGTGGAATAGGTTTTTCAGCTATTTATATGACTTACCAGACTAGCTTCACCTGCTGGGAGTTCACAATTTATGAATTTGAACACCCACAACTTGTTCAGTTTACAGTTTACAGTTGTGTTTACATGCCTTGGTAGGGGAGGGAAGATGAGGCTCGATGGTAGGCCTGGTTTAAGGCAAATTTTTACAGCCAGCATTATGCCTGTATTGGATTTCTTATGAGTTTATACTGTTGTTTTGTATAAAAAATTTGATCAACGTGCAGATGCTAATCTCTTAGATTTAAATGGGGAGCAGTTGCTCAAATGTGGTTGAGATTGTTTCACAATAGAGACTGCTCTTTTGTTGAACCAGATTGCAAAATAACGTAGCTTTAGAACCCAGACCGTTACTAAGCTTATAAGCTGAAATACTCACCACTTTAATATTAGTTTCCCAATTTATAATTGAATACAGTTTCTGCATAGTTTGGATTTCTGGATGGCCAGCTGCATAAAAGTGAGGTCCAATCATAAAACATATATTTTGGTGATGTGTATGGGATGCCAACCTTTGATGTAAAATCATGTTCTTTTAAGTTTGATTAATTTTAAGTAATTTGCATCTGGTGTTTACTTTTGAATCCACCTGTGACTTCCCTGTATAACTGGTGTAAAATGGCTCAAGATATATTCAGGTGGTTTATAGCTTTAACATTTTTCAGCTATATCATTTTGTTAATGTAAGTTAGCTGGAGTTTGTATTTGAACAGTTTTAAAACTAATCTTTTTGAAATGGTTGAGGAAAGAACAGCAACAAAATCAGAAATTGCTGGAAAACTCCACAGGTCTGGCAGCATCTGCGGAGAGAAAGCAGAACCACTGTTATGGGTCCAGTGACCCTTCTTCAGAACTGGTTCTTTTTTTTTTGTTCAGGAAACAATAGGTTGTACATCCCAAGTTTTGTTTCTTTGTCATGCTGTGTGTGAGTCACGCTGCCATTTGTGGACATTGTATGCTTAAAACCAGCACTACAATCACCTTGGGTATCAGTCCTTGGCCATCTGTTGTTTCATGAAAAATACAGCTTATGTTTTAGATCTTGCATGAATGTATAGAAAGAGTCTGAAATTTCTAATGTTTGTGTCCAAAGGCATACAAATGATCTTTAAGGTGCATAAAACTCAATGTACTAACTAAAGGTCTGTAGAATTAATGGATACAACAGATATGTACAAGGTTCCTCCTTCTACAGTGTTTGTATTTCTTATTTTCTAAATCTGCTCCAGAACAGCTTTCTTAATAAAAATCCCACCAACACGTTGGATACATGTTAAAAATCTGTGATTGTGCAAAGTATTGCATTTAAAAGTGTAAGTTTAATAAATTTGTAAATATTAAGTAATTTAAATTCCATTTTTTCTTAAAGTTCAATTTCACTGTTAAAATATTTTCTGCAGGTAAATAGTTTATTTTCAAGTATTTTGTACTTTGTATGCTAAACTATTTGTTATAAACTTCACAGGAGCACAGTTATGGGCTCATGTGATAATATATCTATTACAAAACATCCATCCATCTCATGTACATAATATATTTGTAAAAATGATCCATAATAACTTTTCTAAATATTTGCAGAATAAACACTTACTGGAAGGTTGCCCATTATGTTTCATGTGTGACTTAAATATGTCATTTAGGCATCTTGCTTACAGAAGTTAAAGTGATGGTAATTGTCCTGAACACTTAATAACAATGATTTTGTGATTCTTTCTGTTTGGAAGCAGAATTTGCATCTGCACTGTTAGTGGCATGAATTGTTAATTGTGAAAATGCCCCATTTTAGATGAGAGGTGGTTTCATCGATGTAAATCAAAACCATTGTCCTCAGTAGGTTTGGTGGTACTAGAATGGTGTCAAAATGTAGTACAGAAACAGAACCTGTATTTGACATTGTGTTTTTTACAAGTACCATAATTTAAAAAAACATGGCTATAGACTCCTAACCATCCACCCATGTTTCCTCCTTCTCTGTCAAAGCACCGACTTCTCGTAGGGTATGGGCCAACAACTCTCCTGCTATTTTTCAATGACCATCATTAAGTCATCACTTCGGCTCATGATTGCTGGCAGACTATTTGGCAGTTATGGACAGTGCAGCTAAACCTGTGTAGAATGTGTAAGAGCCTTAATTGATATTTTCATTAACTTGGCACATCCTGCTACCCATTCCTCCCCACCTCTCTTCCCCCCCCCCCCCCCCCCCCCCCCACCAAAAAAAATCACTGGCAATCATTATCTGCAAATTCAGTATAGACTGAGGATACTGGAGCCTAGATAAATATTACAAGGATGTGAGGGCATGCAGGCTATCAAAGAACTGTGTTTTATTGATACTGCAAACACTTTAAAGAGCTTTAAATGATCAGAATGGGAGCTAAAGCATGCAATTTTTGTTAATTGTATGTACATGTCCAAATTTCCTTCTGGCTTTCATCACTTAAGAAATGTTCCTTGAAAATAGTGGCTTATACTTGCTTTATTCTAGGTATGAGTCCCTGGCCATTCTATTGGCTTCATATGTCTCCTATTCATGTCTGTGTGCCTGGAGATTAATTTACTAGACCATTTATTTGTGGGAGATTTCATGGTTTAGTCTTGCTTCTTCCTTCACCAATGTGTACTTGTGCAGTTCTATTAGAGGTTGGTGAGGTCACCGTACTGAGGCCATGTGGAGCACTTTTTTTCCTGTTTTCTTCCCTTCTCTCTCCTATTATCTTTGACAAATGATTTTTGTGATCTTAAAATAATCATTGCACCATGTTCACTGGTTTACACGTTTCCATTTACAAACCCTTTAGTCTTCAGTAAAGGTGCTGAAGAATCCTTAACTTTTGTTTATGTAGGATTAAACTGGATGACTTGGTCAGTGGGCGCTTTAAATGGAAACAGCTTTCACGTTTATTGTTTTGTAGCCCATTTGTTATCATAGAGACAATCTGAGACTTTTTTATTTAAAGATGCTTTCAATGTTAGTATGTTAAACTTACAGTCATCATTAGTTCAAAAAACCACGATGAACCTTAAAAGAATCACCCCAAATCATACACCTTCCAGGTCCTTTCATTCCATTGTTCATGTTTGTACGCCAGAACACGCTTAGTTTACTGCCACCAGCTCTAGGATTAATGTTGACTCTCGTTGTTAACGTTAACTCTAGTTGTTTGAAGCTGCATTTATATTATGTTAGATGCCACTGCATCCAAATGTCATGCTGTTATGCAGCTGGCAGTAGCACCTAGATAAACTTGCTTGATTTTCTTTGGTTGAAGACAATGGTGACAACTCATCCACACCAATTTATTCTGATTACCAGTTTTCGTGAATCTGGTATTCAGCATTGCCATGTTATTTGCAGCCAATGTAAACTTGTTTTTATATTGGTGTTTTTATGCTTCAGGCTCTTGACATCACAATAGCAGTGAAATAAAAGAAATGAAGTGAACTTGCCAGATTTCCTAAGACCTGCTACAGGGGAGAATCAATTTTTTAAAAAAAAAAAAATTGTTTCTTCTTAGCTGTTGGCCATGGTGCATTTGGCAAAATCAGTTTGATGTTACCCAATGGCTGCATGAAATCTCATCAAAATCTAGTGGTGTTAGTATGATACAAAAGAAATTTGAGTGTGTTTTACAACAATATCTGCCCAGTTATATCAGCTGGTTAAAAATCTAGTTATTTTGTCACAAGCAGATTGATTTAACAGCGACACATGGAAGGACAGACTCCTGACGTACAAACCTAGCTTCATTTGGTATCTTGCCCTAATGACCATTCCTTTTGTATGAACTAGTTTCATACAGTGTAAAAAGAAGGAATTCACCATTTTATTTTCAATTTTCTCTGCCTTTTTTAGGCTGTTATCCTTCCAGAGTCACCATTTTATCCAACTAGGGGGGAAAATGTAGAAAGTCTGATCTTGGCTCTCAGCAATGGCTATTGGATAGTGAGTAATTGCTGTTGACAATCAAAGAAAGAAATTTTGTTTTTCCCTCTTTCTAGTCGATGAATGCAAAGGTGAATTGAAGTGTTGCTCCCTGGCTGAGATAACCTATAGATTGGTAATTGAACCTGCAATTTTCCTGATCTCTGCCTCAGTTGCTAATTTCCTTAATAAACTTTCATCTCCAAATTCATCTCCGAGTTCTGGTTTTGTTATTTGTGTAAAATTCTGAGGCAGAAATCTAAGGACAACTAAACAAATTCATAATACCTGGGTTTGACTTTGACTTCGACTTCGGAAACTTTATTTGTGATTTTACTACTAGCTTTATTGATAAATGCAAACCTAGTGAAACATCAAATGAACAAGACCACAAGATCCTACATTTAGTTCATGTGCAGTTCATGCCAGCAAATCAGGAGTAAATATTTAATTATAGATTAGGGAGGAAAAACACCATACTGGGTTGCATTTCCTGATTTTCATCCAGAAACATTTGCTAAAAAGTGACCTGTGATGACTTTGCATGTTCACACAAACATGATGTTTATTTCGGAAAATAGTTGAGGACAGTGAGCAACTGTGACACCTCTGATCAGCAATTATAATGCCTTCAGAAGCAGAGAAGATTGGAGAAGAATCTATTTATGAATGCTGTTGAAAAGATAACTTCCTTTCTATTTTCAATCTCAACATTTTAGTTTTGCTCTTAAGAATCTTGTACTTAAATCATCATCTTCTGGGTTTTAAGGTTTTCTTTCCTGTTTAGAAATAGCTACCAGTGCTTATTTTGGGTATGAGGTTTGTGAGCATTTGACTCAATCTATGAATATATCTTTGCAGAATTGCTTGGTTTTTGATGTCTCCTCATCATAGGATGGCATGGATCAGGAATTTATTGTGTAGGCAATCCCAAGTAGAGTCTTGGGCAATATCAGCATTCCATCCGAGGAAGTACTGTGTTACTAGATGTCACACATTGGTTCTGAGAATACTGTTGTATGGGGTTCTGAGGACCAAAACTTCCTAAAGACAAAGGGGGTGGCCATGGGTACCTGCATGGGCCCAAGCTATGCCTGCCTCTTTTGTAGGTTACGTGGAACAATCCCTCGTCCGTACCTATACTGGCCCTAAACCCCACCTCTTCCTCCGTTACATTGATGACTGTATCGGCGCCGTCTCGTGCACCCACGAGGAGCTCGAACAGTTCATCCACTTCACCAACACCTTCCACCCCAACCTTAAGTTCACCTGGACCATCTCCAATACCTCTCTCTCCTTCCTGGACCTCTCTGTCTCCATCTCCGGCAACCACCTAGAAACCGATATCCATTTCAAGTCCACCGACTCCCACAGCTACCTAGAATACACCTCCCACTCACCTTCCTGCAAAAATGCCATCCCCTATTCCCAATTCCTCCGCCTCCGCCGCATCTGCTCCCAGGATGAGGCATTCCACTCCCGTACATTTCAGATGTCCTCGTTTTTCAAGGACTGCAACTTCCCCCCTCCGTGGTCGAGAGTACCCTCGACCGTGTCTCCTGCAACTCATCCCTCACACCCCCTCCCCGCAATAACAACCAAACCAGAATCCCCCTCGTCCTCACGTACCACCCCACCAACCTCCGGATCCAACGCATCATCCTCCAACACTTCTGCTATCTGCAATCCGACCCCACCACCAAAGACATTTTTCCCTCCCCACCCTTATCTGCTTTCCAGAGGGACCACTCTCTCCGTGACTCCCTTGTCCGCTCCACACTCCCCTCCGGCCCCACCTCACCTGGCACTTTTCCCTGCAACCGCAGGAAGTGCTACAGCTGCCCCTACACCTCCCCCCCTCACCCCCATTCCAGGCCCCAAGAAGACTTTCCACATCAAGCAGATGTTCACCTGCACATCTGCTAATGTGGTATACTGCATCCGCTGTTCCCATTGTGGCCTCCTCTACATCGAGGAAACCAAGCGGAGGCTTGGGGCTCGCTTTGTAGAACACCTACGCTCGGTTTGCACTAAACAACTGCACCTCCCAGTCGCGAACCATTTCAACTCCCCCTCCCATTCCGCAGACGACATGTCCATCCTGGGTCTCCTGCAGTGCCACAACGATGCTACCCGAAGGTTGCAGGAACAGCATCTCAAATTCCTCTTCGGAACCCTGCGGCCCAATGGTATCAATGTGGACTTCACAAGCTTCAAAATCTCCCCTCCCCCTACCGCATCCCAAAACCAGCCCAGCTCGTCCCCGCCTCCCTAACCTGTCCTTCCTCCCACCTCAAGCCCCACCCCCATCTCCTACCTACTAACCTCATCCCGCCCCCTTGACCTGTCCGTCCTCCCTGGACTGACCTATCTCCTCCCTACCTCCCCACCTACACTCACCTTTACTGGCCCCCTCCCCGCCTCTTTGACCTGTCTGTCTCCTCTCCACCTATCTTCTCCTCTATCCATCTTCTATCCACCTCCCCCTCTCTCCCTATTTATTTCAGAACCTCCTTCCCCTCCCCCATTTCTGAAGAAGGGTCTAGACCCGAAACGTCAGTCTTCCTGCTCCTCTGATGCTGCTTGGCCTGCTGTGTTCATCCAGCTCTACACCTTGTTATCTCTTATCCTTATTACGTACCTGTTTATACTACAATGAGTCTAGCTGACACCAACCTGATTTTGCTCTCAGTGGTGACCCAGTGAATTATACTAACTATTCATTATGTTTACAGCTACCCACAGATATTAAGTGGTAATTTAGTCATCTGGAAAACAGTGCAGGATGACACCATGTACAGGGTATCTGGGATATTTGTGAACCTGAAAAGTGACAGTCTATTTGTTCAGCTAATCAGATTGAAGAATGTTTACTGAGGCACACAGTATCAACTAGAAAGTGTAAACTAGTATATTTAATTCAATGTGAATCATATACATAAAGCAAACTAAAGAAGGGGAAATAAAGATGAGATTGAGAGAGACATAAATAAAAAAAGTGGGGGAAAAATTAATTTTAAAAATCTTCAATAATAATTAAAACCTGAAGGGATAAATCTCTAATGCTTGCAAAAATAAATCTTTCCATGCCAGAGAGGTCATTTGGAAGTAATTAAACTTAGAATGACGTTTAAAAAGTCACATATACTTGAGTGTGCAAATCCTAAGGTTTTCTGTTATGCTTTGTGACCAGCTAATGCCACAGCTTCATTCGTTCCCTGTTTCAGTCCTGAATCTGTTGTTGCAGTGGTACCTCAAAAAAGACTTTTAGCAGAACAAGGCAAACAGGGTGGGGTTTAGAGTTGTCGACATGCTCGCCAAGCCGGTGGGTTTGGTTGCAAATGTTTCATCACCCTGCTAGGTAACATTGTCAGTGCGCCTTCACTGGAGACTCACTGACGATCTCACCCAGCATGGTGATGAAACGTTTGCAACCTCGTCCAAAACCCGAGCTACAAATCTTCTCAAACTTTAAAGGATGAGGTTTTCATATTTCTGCCTTTAGCTGTACATGTGCAGATGTTGGAAGTCGTTTTCTATTTTATTTCATAGCCATGAACACTGCTAGTGTCACCATTGTTCTCTGTGCCAACGTAACTATTTTGCTGCAACAAAACAAAGGACTGTGGATGCTGGAGATCTGAAACAAACAAAAGCAGAAATTGCTGGAGAGACACAGGAGGATTGACAGCATCTGCAAAAAGAAAACAGGATTACCATTTTGTGTCCAAAGACCTCCTTTTAGAATTGTCAGCAGCTAGGAAAAGATGATATTTATAGAACCATAGAAATGATACAGCACAGAAGGTGGGCGTTTGGCCCATCTTGTCCATGCTGACCCAAAGGCACCCAGATGCCCTTTCTAATCTCATCTTCCTTCACATGGCCTATAGCCCTGCAGCTCACTGCACTTAATGTGCAGGTCCAAATACTTTTTAAGAGTTTAGGGTCTCTACCTTCACCACTAACTCAACAATTTTTCCTCTTGAGATAACAGTCTTACTTCCCTTTTGAATGTTTCAATTGCCTCCATCACGCTCATGTCTATGCATTCCAGGTCTTAACCAATTGTATCATAGTGCTGTTGAGATGATAAAATGAAAGGTAATTTTAACCACAATACAACTTTTGTGTTTTCTGAATTTTCATTAAATAAGTAAGAATATCAAAGCTTGACAAGAAATGAACTTCAGAAATGTAGATTTTTACTGCACAGTCTGAATGTACACCTTGATTCCAGAAGTGAAGAACAAAAGATAACCTAGAAATCCCATTGTGTATTTTTTTGTTTGTATTTAGGTTTTTGTTTGGTATTTTTGTCGGCATTAGTCATGATGAAAAATGACAAGTGCTTTATATGGCTAACATCGCAATCGTGGAATGGGCTGGATAAAGGATAAAAGCTCTGTCTATTCCATGACAATAATATGCTTCAATTCTAAATTAAAAAGCATACCATCGCTGAACGTTTCATTTTCTAGCCATTCTTACAGTCTGCTTGAGTGCAAATGTCAAGTTATAGGCAATTTTCTGCTGGGGATTTGTGACTGTCAGGAATTGAGGTAGCTAATTTGGTTAAGATGCTCAAACTTATTTTGCATAGAACTCTTACAGCTGGCAACTTGAGACGGGCCTTTCATCTCATTGGTCTGGCCTGCATTTGAACCTTGGTGTCAGATGAAAGGACAGTATGTTTATCTGCTGTGCTAAAAAGTCCCACCCTTTTTCTTTTCTCCCAATGTAAAAGTCACCTCCTGAATGTGTTAGGGTTTGCATATTTCCAGTGACTCTCATGGTTTTGTTTAATTAAAAAAAAATAAACTCTTGTATTGCTGTAAAAACAGTTCTCTTTAGTAGTTTTACAACTGTTACACTGACTCCAATCACAGTTTTGGCAGGAACATGTACTTTTCATGACATGAAAATAAAACAAAATCTTATTTGTTTTCTGACCATTTTTATCTTTCCTCCTTAGTCCTAACAAAGTGAAATACAGCTCCTTCTACAAAGTTGTCTATAGTCATCTGGTTAAAGCATATGAATGTTTTGAAGCAGAGAGAAACCTCTTCTTTGTGAGAGCTGTTAATTTTAGGTGGATTAAATTAGAAATGAATGAAAAAATGTAGGTCATTGTGTTTAAGAGGAAAAATGAGCAATAGTTCATTGTTACACATGAACACTGAAATTCTGTGGGATAATAAGAAAGATGGAGAAGTAAGTTTAAAATTTAAAGCTTTACACAGTACCCATAAGACCACTGTCTCCTTATGGACATTTAATTTGAGGCAGATGTAAAAAGTAATTAGCAAGTTCAAGATTTGCAATTGTACTCGAATTACACACTGGTGTTGAAAGTGGTGTGAAATGAATCATGTCGGGCTGTGATTTGGCTTTATGTTGAAATTTAAACATTTTTTAAAAGTGGAAACTGCTTCAGTGATGCTAAGAATATGGAATATTTATAATGTATAGTGCTAAGAAATCTACAAAATTTACAGTACTTTGGCTGGCAATAGTTATGGTTACAGTTGGGGTCTGGGTTGTATTTTTATGCTGTAGCTAATATTGCTTTTAAGCCATTTACATCTGATCAACGTGAAAACTGCATAAAATTTACTCAAATATTTGTCATTCTTTCCTACCTTTTCATCCCTTCTCTCCTGAAAGCTCTGACTCTCACTCACCTGTTAACTTAAGTGCGGGGAAAAGTAATTTGGTTAAAAATACATGCATTTTATTTCCATTGTCATCCTTGTTATCCTGGTCTCATCATTTATGGGGATGATTTTTAACTTGTCTGTCTATCTAATTACCTGATGTTTTAAATGTATACCAATTCTGTGTACTGTTTTTCCAGTTTGTGAAAAGTTTTGGTTAATCTTACAATAAAATATAGTGATCAGTATATTATGTTTGATTACCTAATTGGCTGTTTACATTATTAAAATATGTAGTTACTGTCTGTAGATCTTCAATTTTAATCCTGGGAATTTGTGTATGTGTAGGGTTGATGTTGACTATTTGCCAGTGCACGTATACAAGGTGTTGGCATCATGACACCAACATCATTGAAATCATGATATCTAGAAGCTCAGGAATTCCATTATAACCATGATTTCAAATTAAGATATGCAATTGAACTTGACTCAAACACTTTCCAAACTTTACTGAGCTTTGAGTAATGACAACCATAAAACCCCAGCTAATTTAAAAAAATGCATTATCTCAACTGCTGGCTGGCAAATTTGGTGAATGTATTCTTGTTGGTTTTGCTAACAGTGCGCAACTTGCGTATTGAGGAGTTGGCACAACTAGTGCTTTTCATGTTTTCTGCGTGTTCATGTGATGTGCCTGCTTTCAAAGCTGTGTAGTTGAAACAATGTATTAATTATGTAGGGAATAAGTTATATGACCAGTTGATTTGTAAGTTTCACTTCAAATGGTTTCAACCGCTGAATTGTAGTTTAATGTGGAAAATCATTTTGAATGTTGTGTTTTTTAATTTGGAATTTTGTAAAGTTTGTGTGGTGCACAATTCTGTTGATACTCTATATAATCAAAAGGAACTTGTCTTGCGAATGCTGACTTATGCAACTGCTCATTAACACAGCTTGACATGAGCTGGTTACTGAGTATTGGTAAGAGGCCTTTTCTCTTATTATTGTGTGTGTCATAGGGGAGGGAGAAGTAAAAAATGCATTTAAGAGGCAGGAGTGCAGTTGTGCTATTAGTGTTGTATTGCTCAATGGCATGAATGCACGGTGAGCTCTGCTTTTGCACTTCTTGTATTTGCTGTGCTGAAGAATATTTTATGATGCACTTTATTTAAAAAGGTAGAACACATTTTTATATCTCACCATGCTTGCTGTCAGAAAATGAAAATGTACATGGCAGAACTCCACTGGTGTAATTGTAGTTGGCATTGATTATCTGAAGATTAAATCTCCCAAAAGGAAATGTAAAATTGGATAAGTAGTCTGAATGCTAAGTGGTCTAAGGTTGTAACGTACTCTAGCAGGTTCCAATGGCGCATATAAATTACTTGCACTTGGCAGTCTTAACTTAGTGTTATTTAACATTCCATCGTTTGCTAAAGTCTTTTCAACATATTACTGATACTCGTGTTTTACTTAGCGTAGGAATCCGCAATATTTCATATTAGTGCTGTTTCTAATATAGAGTCATACAACATGGAAACAGACCATTTCGGTCTAACTCATCCATGCCAACCAGACACCCCAGCCTGACCTAGTCCCATTTGCCAATATTTGATCTATATTCCTCTAAACCCTTCCTATTCATATACCTGTCTAGGTGCCTCTTTAAATGTGTAATTGTACCTGCCTCCACCCTTTCCTCTGGCCGCGTGTTCCATACACGCACCACCCTCTGCATGAAGAAGTTACCCCCCTCCAAGTCCTTTCTGTTTTTAAAAAGTCCTCCCACCACCCCTCCGTAACCTATGCCCTCTAGTTTTGGACGCCCCCCCCCCCCTCACCATCCTAGGAAAAATACCTTCGCTACTCATCCTATTACATGCCCCTCGTGATTTTATAAACCTCTAAGGTAATCCCTCAGTCTCCGATGCTCAAGGAGAAAAATGCACCAGCCTATCCCAATAGCTCAAACCCTCTAGTCCCAGCAACATCCTCATAAATCTTTTCTGCACCCTCTCAAGTTTAACATTCTTCCTGTAGAAGGAAGAATTGTACGCAGTATTCCAAAAGTGGCCTCACTAATGTCCTGTCCCAATTCCTATACTTATTGCACTGATGAATAAAGGCAAGTGAACCGAACGCCGCCTTCATCACCCTGGCAATCCTACCATTAACTGTATAAGTCTTGCCCTGGTTAGCATTACCAAAGTGCAACACCTCCCATTTATCTCAGTTAAACTCCATCTGCCACTCTTCAGCCCATTGGCGTTTCTGATCAAGGTCCCATTGTACTGAGATCTTCTTCACTGTCCACTGCGTCACCTGTTTTGGTGTCATCTGCAAACTTACCATACCTCCTATATTCACATCCATATCATTTTTATAAATGATGAAAAGTGGTGGACCCAACACTGTTCCTTGTGGTCACAGGCCTCCAGTCTGAAAAAGAACCCTCCACTACTACCCTCTGTCTCCTACCTTCAAGCCAATTTTGTATCGAATTGGTTAGCTCCCCCTGGATTTCATGTGATCTAACCTTGCTAACCAGTACCAGGCGAAACCTTGTCGAATATTGTGCTGAAGTCAATATAGACAATGTCTACCTCTCTGCCTTCTTCATTCTTGTCACCTCTTCAAAAAACTCAATCAAGTTAGTGAGACACGATTTCCCACGCACAAAACCGTGATGACTTTCCCTTATCAGTCCTTGTCTTTCTAAATGCATGTAAACCCTGTCCCTCAGAATCCCTTCGAACAACTTACCCATCCCTGATGTAAGGCTCACTGCTCTATAGTTCCCTGGCTTTTCCTTACAGCCTTTCTTAAATAATGGCACCATATTAGCCACCTTCATGTCTTCCGGTGCCTCGCCCATGGCTGTTGATGATGCAAATAGTGTCTTCCCTAGCTTCCCACAAAGTTCTGGAAAACACCTGATCAGATCCTGGAGATTTATCTACCTTTATGCACCATTATGCCTCCAGCACCTCCTCTTCTGTAATATGAACTCTTTTCAAGACATCAGTATTTATTTCCCCAAATTCCCTAGCTTCCAAGTCCTTCTCCACAGTAAATACTGATGCAAAATATTTGTTCAGTACCTCATCCATCTGTGGTTTCACACATAGATGGCCATGCTGATCTTTAAGGGGCCCTATTCTTCCCTAGATACTCTTTTGCCCCTATTGTATCTATAGAATCTGTTTGGATTCTTCTTAACTCTGTTTGCTAAAGCTATCTCATGTCTCCATTTTGCAGTCCCAATTTTACCTCTAAGTGTGCTCCTACTGCCCTTATACTCTTCCACGGATTCACTCGATCCCAGCTGCCTATCCCTGATATATTCTGCCACCTCTTTCTTGACCAGAGCCTCAATTTCTCCAGTCATCAGCATTCCCTACACCTACCAGCCTTGTCCTTCCCACTAACAGGAACAGACTGTCTCTGAACTCTCGTTATCTCATTCATAAAGGCCTCCCACTTCCCAGCCATCCCCCTACCTGTGAATAGTCTTCCCCCATCAACTTTTGAAAGTTCCTAACGCTGTCAAAATTGGCTTTCCTCCAATTTAAACTTAACTTAAAGTTATGGAAAAGGATAGAACTGATCTATTTTAAAACTAATGGAATATGATCACTTGACCCAAAGTGTTCCCCCACTGACACCGCAGTCATTTGCCCTGGCTTATTTCCCAACAGAAATAGCTCCTTCTCTTGTAAGTACATCCACATATTGAATAAGAAAGTTTTCTTGTATACACTTAACAAATTCCTCCCCGTCCAAGCCCTTAAGACTGACAGTCCCAGTCTATTTTTGGAAAGTTAAAATCCCTTACCATAAACACCCTATTATTCTTACAGATATGAGATCTTCTTATGTATTTACTTCTCAATTTCCGGCTGACTATTGGAGGGCCTATAATACAAAACCAACCAGGTGATCATCCCTTTCTTTTGGTTCCACCCATATAACTTCACTAGGCGATCTCCCAGGAATATCCTCCCGACGTACAACCGTAATGTTCTGCCTAACCGAAAACATTACACCTCTTCTCTCGTCTACCTTTCTATCCTTCCTATAGCATCTATACTCCAGAACATGGAGCTGCCAGTCCTAACCATCCCTCAGCCACATTTCTGTATTAGCTATGGGATCCCAGTCCCATGTTCCCAAACATGCCCAAAGTTTATCTGCCTTACCTGTCGGGCCTCTTACATTGAAGTAAATTCAGTTTAATTTGTCAGTCTTACCTTGTTCTCTGCCAAGCTCCTGTCTGCCTTGACCACTAGACTTGTTCCCCTTATCTACTGTACCAGCCTCGACCTTTTCTTTTTTTTCTCACTGTTGCTTTGATTTCTCCCCGCTTTTACTAGTTTAAAGCCTCCTGACTAGTATAAGAAAAGGATATTGGTCCCCTTCCAATTCAGGTGGAACCCATCTCTTAAACAGGTTATTTCTACCCTGAAGAGATCCTAATGGTCCAAAAATGTGAATTCTTGCCTCCAGAATCTGTTCTATCCTCCTATTCCTACTCTCACTAGCCCATAGCACCAGTAGTAGTCCAGAAATTACTACCCTTGAGGACCTACTTTTTAACCTCCTGCCTAATATCCTATATTCTCTATGCACAACCTCATCCCTTTCCTTGCCCTATGTCATCAGTACCAATATACACAACAACCTCCTGCTGCTTGTTCTCCCTTTTCAGAAAACTACAAAAATAAAGTCTGACTCTGTTGAAGTGTGCTGCAAAATTGCCACTATTTTGTTTTGGCATTGTTGGATATTCTTGTCTAAAGACTGTCTCTTTATTTTTGTGGTTTTCAAAAATTTTGGGCTGACATAAGAGAAGAACTATTTTAAAACCATGCATTGCTAGGATTGCTGCATAGTTTGAAAGCAAATAACTTGGTGTGACCATTGTTCGCACAGCTGTGCATTACAGAAGTGGTTGCAGACGAACTGGAACTAAAGGCTTATGTCCTGATAGAGCTTTGTTTGACAAGATGCTGTGGAATGGTTTATTGACTTGTGACAAGTTACCAATGACAAAGGTCTTCTGCCCGCCAGCAATTATGTAATTGGTTTTCAAGAAGCTGAACATTTTTTTTGTGAACAAGATAGAGAAACCTTTGGGTCACCACCGGTGTAGGAATGTGCTCTTTATTTTCTGCAGTAAGCCACTTAAACTGAATTTCTTCAGGTTTAATCTTCCCTTGGTTGCGATAAGCTGTGTCTTTTAATTGATGAGTCCAAAACCTTTATAACTGAATCAGCACCTGTCTGCCTCTTGCAAGCCAGTGAAAGTGTTGGAAAAAGGAAAGAGCAGCAGCATTCTCATCATAGTCATAGAATCATCGAATTCCTACAGTGTAGAAACAGGCCCTTCGGCCCAACAAGTCCACACCGACCCTCAGAACATCCCACCCAGACCCATTCCCCTATAATCCACCTAATCTACACATTCTTGAACACTACGGGCAATTTAGCATGGCCAATCCACCTACTGCCCACATCTTTGGACTGTGGGAGCAAACTGGAGCACCCGGAGGAAACCCACGCAGATGTGGGGAGAATGTGTGGAGTTTGCACAGACAGTCGCCCGAGGGTGGATTCAAACCCCGGTCCCTGGTGCTGTGAGGCAGCGGTGCTAATCACTGAACCACCGTGCCACCCTCCCCCAGCGTCGTATAGCGTAGAAACAGACGCTTCGGTCCAACCAGTCCATGCTGACCATAATCCTAAATTAAACTAGTCCCACCTATGTGTACTTGTTCTGTATCCCTCCAAAGTCAGAAGTCGCTCGACAACAGGCCACAGCCCAACAGGTTCACCTGAAATCATAATTCCTCGAAGCGGTATCCCCTCACCAGCTGCTCCTTTTTCACCTGACGAAGAAACAGCGCTCCAAAAGCCTGCAATCTCAAACAAATCTGCTGGACTACAACCTGCTGTCCTGTGACTTCTGACCTTGTCTCCCGCAGTCCAACACTGGACCTCCACATCCCGTATCCCTCCAAACCTGTCCTTTTCATGTACTTATCCAAATGTTTTTTTAAACTTTGTAACTGTACCTGCATCCACCACTTCTTTAGGTAGTTCATTCCACGCAGTAACCATTCTATGTGTAAAAGATTTGCCCCTCATGTCTTTTTCTGTCTTTTCTAGTCTTCAAAACCCCATCCTAGGGAAAAAGACAACTACCATTAACTCTGTCTATACCCCTCTATTTTATAAACTTCCTCAACCTCTTATGCACCATTGAAAAAGGTCCCAGCGTTTCCAGCCTTTCACTATAACTCAATCCTTCTATACCCGGTAATATCTTGGGAAATTTCTTCTGAACCTTCTCCAGCTTAGTAATATCCTTCTATAACATGGTGACCAGAACTGAACACAGTACCCCAGAAGAGGCCTCACCAATGTCCTGTACAATCTCAACATAACGTCCCTATACTCAAAGGCCTGAGCAATGAAGGCAAGTGTGCTAAACACCTTCTTAACCTCCCTATCTCTGTGATGCAAACTACTAAAAATTATGTACTTAAACCCCTAGGTCTCTCTGTTCTACGACACTACCCAAGGCCCTACTTTTAGTTGCATTAGTCCTGGCCCTGTTTGTTTTACCAAAATGCAATACCTCGTATTTATCCAAACTAAATTCCAAAATGAAAACTCCAAATTAAACTAGTGGCAGCGAGTATCCCATGATATGCCAGATCATACCTAGCATTATAAGATGGTGCCGGCAAGTGAGCTCTGGCCAATTATGAAATGCTGGCCATCATTATAAGGTGATATTGGCTGATCCCGCTTCTCAGGAATTGTGTCTCCTCAGTTAACAGCAAAGGTGCAGCATATGAAGCTCCCCAGGCCCCAAAGGATTTGATTCGCTGTGTGTCCATTGCATGATGGTGATGGAAGGTTGTTGGGTGCCAGTGACAATGGCATATTAGCAGTCATGTATGTTGTAAAGGATGAGGACTGGATGGCACTGCACCTGGAGATTGGTGGACACTCATGATCTCCTTGTATGCCTTGGATCGAGTGCAACAAAGGTCCACTGCATTGGCTCAGTCCTAAATAGTCCACCCCATATCCCCAGGCCGTGACCCCCGGTTCCGAATCGCCCGGTTATTGGGAACATCCATCCTGCCTGTCCAGTCCTACCAGAATCCTGCAGGTTTCTACAAAATCTCCCCTCGTTCTTCCAAACCCTAGTAAACATAGTTCTAATCTATTCAGTGTCTCCCCACATGTCAGTCATGCCACCCTGAGAATCACCGCATTTACCCCATTGCCAGAACATCCTTCCTCAGATAAGGAGACTGCACACAACATCCAGATGTGGTCTCACCAAGGCCCTGTCCAGTTTTTAAAAATTCATTCACAGGACATGAAAGTCGCTGGCCAGGCCAGCATTTATTGCCCATCTCTAATTGCCCAGAGGGCAGTTCAGTGTCAACCACATTGCTGCAGGTTTGGAGTCACATGTAGGTCAGACCAGATAAGGATGGCAGTTTCCTTCCCTAAAGGACATTAGTGAACCAGATGGGTTTTTCTGACAATCTGATCAGCATAAGTCATAAAAATCATCTCAGAAACCCTTGTAAACAGGAACTGCTAAATTATTTGTTTGCCTAGCATTTCCCTCTGTCCATAATCCATGTTGTTTTTTCTGATGGTGTCTGTTGGGATGGGGGATTAGAATTTTAATTAGTGAGGTTATACGCTGATAGTTCATAACTGTTCACCTGTAGCTAAAGTATATTTACTTGCAATAAATAGCAGTTTTTGTTGTAAAGAAAATGGGTCCGTCCTTGCTGTCATCCTGCTTCGAGAATTTTGGGTACTTTTCTTTAAACTTTAACTTTTGTGATGACTGTGGGAAAACCAGGGCTTGATTTTCAGAGCCCTATCCCAGGGAGTTGTGACACTTGCAATATCCACACTAGTTAGCGTACTCAAGATATTGCTAGTGATATATGAGGCAGAGTTGTTTTATATATCGTTTCTAAATCTATCAACTCCTCATTGCAATTAGGACTGGTTCTGAGGAGGAAGGGTCACTTGATCCGAAACGTTATCTTTGATTTATCGCCACAGATGCTGCCAGACTTGCTATGCTTTTCCAGCAGTTTCTATTTTTGTCTGGAATTAGGACTGGAAACTGTTTTGTTCTGTGGAAATACTAAGAGACCCTCATTACTACCTTGCCAGAAATTCTCTAACTGAAGAGACACCCAGGACTGAAGTTTGATCTTTACTTAGTGTGATTGAATTCTATAGCATTACATGTATGTTTCCCAATATGATATTTAGGGAAGGATTATTTAGAATTGAATAGTGAAATATAGTAGAAATAACCTTTGCTGTAAAAATGCTTTTAGAGACCATTTATGTTCATTTAAAAGTGTTTGGTAAACCTTTTTTATGCTTGCAAGGAGAGAAGAGCACGATGTCAACTACTTCATAGGGATGATGGATCTTTAATGAATGTTTTTCTAAGCTGTGTGTAAAAGCGGAAAAGAGGAACTCTCTGTGGAACCGTATTGATGGCTGAATTTGTCATTTCAAATGAACATTGCAAATGAAATGGAGGAGGCATTTTGTAAGTTCTGCCAAAACATTTGATAGTCCACTGATGTTTCAGTTTCTTTTGTTAGCCTATTTAAGGAATGATGAGAGTAGAGCAATGCAGGAACCATTATATATTTTTGTAATCTTCCAGGCAGAATCAGATTGAGAGTGGTCTATTGACTTTGCACAGATTTGAAGCACAAAGGTCTGTTAATTGTTTTGCATAACTTTCTAATTTTGCACAAGTGTATGACGTTTAATTTGGCTCAGAGCATAATCTTCAAATTTTTGCTTTCTTGTGGTGGCTGGGTAGGTGGAGCATTTGAGAGCATGGTGGTGGTATTACTTGAGAGCATTTGTCAAGGAGAAGCACTGTTTGGTATTAGCACCCTTAACATAGGTAAGTGGCTTAATCTAATTCACATCAAAATTGAAAGTTGGGTTTTTTTTTGTTTTAATTTCAAATTTTAAATTTATGTTCGTTCTTCCTTTCCAAAGGCTGGTGACTTATGCCATGGTTCCATTAAAATTGGTGGTACTTATCCAAATCACTATTCGTGTGTGAACTAGACAGTGAGTTTCAGCAGGCATTCTGTGACTGTGGAGGGATGCAAATTTAGCAGAGTAGAGAGCTGAGTAAGAAGTGTGACTGCTGGTTTACATCCATGATGAATTTCCAAACTCCTCAACTAGAATGTGAAGGGGTTGATTTAATGTTTATAGACAAGTTCCAGAACTGTGTGTGTTTAAGTTGGAATTGTGTATGAATTTTAGTTATGAACTTTATACTTTTATTTTTGTGTTTTAATAATAATGACAGAAGTACAATAACATTAGTTTGTAGATTGACTGACTGACAAACCAATAAACAGCAATCAGGATTGCCATTCTGGCTGGGTTTGAAGAGTGGAAATAAGTTGTAGTCTATTTGAATAATTTGTTGCACTTCTGTGCACTTGTATTTATACACCCACTATTTGTATAACTTTTTATCGCCTCTGAGTAGAAATGCATTCCATAGTATTCAAATCTGATAGGCAAAGGTTTCACTTGGGTTTTGTCTTCCTATACTGAGTTTAATACAGGTCATTGAACTTGAGAAGTAGAATCTAAGATTTGAGGTTTGTACACAGCCACAGGATATTTTTGTGAATTAGTTCTTTTTAGTCACTAAGATAAGGAACATGGCAAAATAATTTTGGAGAAGTGCATGATTGAAATTCCATTTTGTTATTTTGTTGTATATGTTTATGTATGCTTTCCATATAATTTTCATTATGTGGTGATAATAGTGTATATTTAATCATTTCCTGTAGTTTTAATCTTCTAATGCAGTATCTGTTCCACACTCACCTGTGCTTTTCAGTAATTATTGACTAATACGCTTGTTTAGACCTCACACGAAGCACTGCTGAGAAAGTGGTAAGGCAATCTGTTTCTGGGCCTTCATCGTGACTCTCGATATAACTACTAGCAGATAAGCAGGAGTTGCCCCAATGACTGACTGACTGATTTATCATTGAAAGACAAATTTCCCCTTGTGTGGAATCCGTTGACCAAATGCCCTTTTGTGAGTTGCCAAAATCCCAATTTGAACTATGTGGGTGTGAATCCTTGTTTTGTCCACAGTAGGCAGAGGATGTTGGAGGATCAAGCTGTTGTTGAAACCCTACCAAAATTTTATTTAGATTTAGACTTAGAATTTGTTGATTTTTTTTCAAAAATTGATCCACTGATGGTAGCTGAACCCAACTGAGATCGGAAAGAAAATTGCTTGACGATTTGGGTAATAATCAATGTTCAAAGCTTGCTGTAAAATTGATGAGTTACATTGAACATAAATTAAAAAGTGAAGATTTGAGACGGAGAACAAATTTTTTTTAATACTCTTCATTTTATTCTCCCCATCCTGAAGCATTAATGATGGAGTTCAGTTTAATGAAACTGATGGTTCACTTGACTGACTGGTATAGTCAGTGTCAGTGGTCTGTAATGAGAACTGTCACATCTGACTGTGACTGTGTTCATACCTGTGTTTATTTCTATTGCTTACATTTCCCAGAAGGTCATTGGATAGTTATTGGGAGTGGAAGCTGTGGTTGCCTTCAGTTTGATTTGCTGCAGCTCATTTGAATCATTTCAGTGCATTATCTTGAGAACATGATCAGCTCTTTGTATTGAACCCAAAGTTCTCCTTGGTTGTGTGCCTAATATTCCGCACCACAGACTCATCAGGGATCTTTGCGCATTCCATATCTAAACGTTTATGACTTGTATGGAGTACACTGTAAATTAATTGACATAGACTGACATTCTTGGAATTGGCCTCTCTGATTTCCTTTTGTGGTTTCTTGGAAACTACCAACTCTAAAAGATGATGTAAATAAAGGGGGGGGAAATCATTATATGAAATGAAGTGCATGATTTTGATCCAGCACTTACAATATATGACTCTCACTGTTGTTGTCTGGAGCACATTCTGGATTAGAGCTTGATATCCAATTCAGCTGCTATAATCTGTGTAAACTGCCAGGATAACTTTCAAATTCAGGAATGAAAATAAAAAATTTAAAATGTTTAGCAAGTACCACAAACTGTCATGTAGGTTCCATTAAATTTAAATGCAAAAACCATATATTGCCATGGGAAGTACTTGAACAAGTGCAGTTAAATCTCTAAAAGCAGAGTCTCTTTCAATTCAGCCATGAAACGGAGTGGTTGTCGCTGCAGTTCTAACCTGCATGAATAGAATGGAAAACTTCCATCAATCTTCCAGGTTGTCAGTGTTTTGTAAAGTTGAGGTTCCAATCTTATTTCTGTCTCGTGTTGAGAATGTCATTTGCTGTGAGTTACATAAATTACAGTGGGAGAATGTATGCTTTTGGCATCATGCAGTTTCTTAGCCTTACAATCACATTCCAATTTTGCCACTAAAAAGACAGTTTATTGAACATCTAACCTGACACAGC
>NC_063362.1:6789499-6832868 GCF_021869965.1 Rhincodon typus
TGAAGCATGAGGTACAGCCTCACCCAAAAGCAGCTCCATTAAACTTAACCCTAACTTAAAGCTCTGGCTAACATTACTCTATGCAGCAACACTGTACAGCTCTACTTCATTCACAATAGGCAATGAATTTCGGGAGCAACACGACAGACTGTCTATTTTTTAGATCAATAAAGGGGTACAGGTAACCTGCCCAATTCAAACGTATTCGAGCAGAACACTTGCTCTTTATGCACCAATGCAGTGGCATTTGTGACAGATATTCATTGGACTTCTATAGTAATGTAGTAAGGTAAAGAGATTCTGCAAGTAAAAACGTAAACTAAACACCTTTAGACAAACAATCCTTAAACTACAGCATTTAATTACCTCATTTTTGCTTTTCTATTTTGTAAATTGTTTTAGGTATACCATGTGCTCAGTCCCATGGGTATAACATTCTCTGTGTGTTAAAATACTGCAAACGTCTGTCAAAATCAAAAATAAAATTTACACCACTTTGTACATAATGTCCAGATAGAAAAAAAATCTACATATTTGCAAATTTAGTGCCAGGCCACAAAATAGGTACTTTAAACACTTTAATATTTTAATTATTTCAGCACAATGAAGTATTACCTTCAATGAAGTATTACCTTGCCTCAACTATTGCTATTGTTGGATGTTTTGATTATTAAATATTTATACAAATGCAGCCTGTATCCTGCCAAAGTGATTAATGCTTTCAAACAAAATTCTTTTGCAATAAATACAAAACAATTCTGTAGGTAATATGTTACATTTACCAATAGTAACCAGATAAAATAACATTAGCAATTCCAGTGTCTAAAATGAGAGCAAGAAAGAGAGAGAGTATATTTCACTGTAGGAATGCAGCTCTTTGAAACAGTTATCAAATTAATCCCACATGCCAACTTTTTACACATGACCCTGCAAATTAGTCCGTTCAAGTACATGACCAATGTCCAATTACTCTAAATGTATTCTGGATCTTAATGATTTGTGTGGAGAAACCCTTCTCTAAAATGCATTATACAGCTTTTTAACACAAATTCAATGTCTAAGTGTTGTGCAACGTGAGTTTTCTCTTTCCAATAACATAAGCTAATTTACCACACAAAAATATTTTCAGTTACAAATCTTAGTTTGATAAAATTGTCCATATCTGAAATAAAATTATGTGGACTATCAGCAGCAGAAAGCCAGTATCACATGAGAAATTATAAAGAAGTAGTCAATTAGCATCAGTAAATCACAAACATATTTCCAAAGGTATGGATTTTCTTGTAGATGAAGTAACTCGTGGCAAGTGGTAGATATTGGAAGAACATTTTTCTGCATAACATGGGAATTTGCAATTTGTGAGCAGGTTCTTCCAAAATGGCTAGTGGATTTAAACAGCAAGAAGAACTAACAGTTCAATCCAACTACTGTAAACAACTAATTTGCCCTTAGTCAGTGCTCTAACCTGCACTTTGGAGTTAAATTCATAGACCAGTATTGACAGCACAGAAAATGCAACATTTTCAAATGTATAGCAGCCCCATGTTGGATGCTTCATCAGATTCATTTACTTTTGAACTTCAATTGTTGAAATTAGTATTTAAAGTGATCCAATGTGATTGTGGAAACTGGCAGTTAACTGCCACAAAGTGTTCATTAATTCTTATTTTTTAACCTTTAAGAGCAAATCAGGTACAGAAAGATGATCATGAAATATTAATCATTATGTCAGTGCACAACTCCCATTTGTTCAAAGATATTGAATGAATTTGAAATTTGACTTTTCAAAAATAAATTTACCGTCCTCAGCTTTCAGTTGTGGTAAAAAACTGATTACCTAAAAAGAAAGCAACATTTTAGTGTGCAGAGCAAGTCAACTGAACAATTACCACAAAATGCACAATTGCATAAATAAAGTTAACAGAAGAGTTAAAATTTTTACTATGAAACTTAAAATCCAATGGCAGTGCTCTGAAATCAAACATAAAAAGGTTTCTGCTACACAAAGTTTGTAATAACAGCTTCAAATTGCAGGGAATGGTCATTTACAATGATATTACAGGAAGCGCAAGTGATGTTTGAACCTGAACTGTTCATTTAATTATAATGTCTACGATATGCAAATGTCTAAATTGTTCCAAACACCTAATCAAAATTATGGGCCTCACATGTGTAGTGACAGAAATAATAATAGTCTACCTAGGTAATTCTTTGGTTGAATTTAATTTGAATAGGTCAACTTCCAAAATGGTTGCTAGTTATTAAATCACACAAGACCAAACAATTGCATTATCATTTCCATATATCCTCAATCACCTAATCTTGGAAAAAAGTATTTTCAATTGCTTTCACTGACCAATACTCATGTCTTAATACTTTTTACATACATTTTTTTTTAAGCATTCTGAATCAGTATAGAACCATTTGATATTTGTAAATATCAAATAATTTAATAACCACAGACTAATAATTGATGTTATACCTTTTATAAATGAAATCAAACATTCATTTTTATTTATGGTTTGAATGTAGTATTTCTCCAAAGCTTATACTGGGCTAGTTCAGCATCCTTTAGTGAATATCATTTCCCTTTTTTCCCAATAATTCACTTCATAAAATGAAGCATACATTGCTTGCAACAAGTTAACGGTAAAGTAGTTGTTCTTCTTCAAAGCTCAGAAATAGCCACCTTAGTTCAGAGATTTTTACTGAAAGAAACGAATTACATTGCAGATTGCCCTTAAGGCTGGTGTAAATTTTACAACCTTCACTTCCTTTTCCATTGTTATACATGAAGGTAGCCTGCTTCCCCACTTGCCACTAACAGCTCTGATCTAAACTTTACATCAATCTATTTGACAAAATACAACTTTTCTGCATCCAGTATTGTATGTACAAAATGTTTCCATTTTTACGTGACAGTGAAGTTTAAGTTTTAGAATAAAAATAGTTTATATTAACATTCATGTCTTCAAATGTCACCTTTCAGAAAGTGAATTTTACCTCACTGCAGTTTAAATGTCATGACTGAAGCAACACAAAGAATTCAGATCAACATGTCATGCCAAGAGATCTAAACTAATATAGGGGGCAAAGATGCAATTCCGTTTCAACAGTAATGTTTCATCTTAAGTGCAACAAAATTTTATTTTGTAACAGCGCTCAAATCAGTGCATAAAACTCAAAATAATTCAATTCCAGAAGTAGAATATTACAACATGCTGCAACTCATGCGGCAGAAGAACAATTCTCATTCTGGAGTATCAAATATTACCCACTTCCACTATCCCCACAAATAATTAACACCTTCTTCAAGCACTATAAATTGTCATGCCCTTTAAGAATTGGCATTTTTGTGATTCTGTCCAATGAATGCAAGATTTGAAAAGGCCAAAAGAGAACGTTGAAACATACGTATGTACATTTAATAAAATTACAAAATTAGGAGAAAGTATAGTCCAATCACACTCAAGTCTACACCACTACTTAATAAAATCATGCATGATCCAATTATTCCACATTCCCAGCCACCCACAATAACTTTTCATACCCTCGTTTATCAAGAATCTAACTACCTTAAAAATATTCAAAAGTTCTGCTTCCACTGCCCTTTGAGGGAGGAGTGTTCCAAAGACTCTAAACTCGAGGAAAAGGTTTCCCAACTTTTGACTTAAAAGGGTAACCTATAGTTCTGGGTTCTGTCACAAGAAGAAACAGTCTTTACGCCATCCACCCTGTCAAGGTCCCTCAGGATTTTATGATTCTATCAAGTTGACTTTACCCTTCCAGCATACTCTAACAAACGTAGCCTGTCCAGCTTTTTATCACAAGACAAACTTCTTACCCCAGGTATTATCCTGGTAAAACTCTGAACAGCTTCCAATGCATTTACATTTTTTTTTAAAAGGGGATTATACTCTGGCTGTAGTCTCAGCAAAGCCCCAAGTAAATGAAGCAACTTCCCTACTTTGTATTCAATTCCCCTCATGATAAACTATAACATTCTATTAACTTTCCTAAACAATTTGCTTTCCTACCCATCAGCGAATTTATCAATGACCTCACTGGTATCTTCATCCAAGTCATTTACAGATGCAGTAAAAAGTTGAAGCTGCAGCATTGATCCTCGTGGCACACCTTGTCAATCAGAAAATGACCAATTTATGCCTACTAGCTTGTACTTTACATTGCAGACTTCCAGAACTACATGCAGAAATCTACACAGCAAAACTAGTGACACACTAACATTTCACCAATTCTTATTTTGCACCAAATATCATTGAAGTTTTCCAAAAGGAATGAGTGCTGCAGAAATAAAGTACAGTTTGGTGCTCAACATTATGAAGTTTCAAGTGGATGAATTTAACAAATTGCTCTGGGAATTTAGGCTGCTTTGAGAACTGCTACAAATACAGGGCTATACCTTAACTGTTTTCCAGGTAACTGCTCATAGGTCAGTTAAATATTATTTTGTTACATGGGGTCATTTTCCAAGCAAGTAAAAATCATTTGCACTTTGATACATTTTCCACCAGAGCTTCTTGAGTTACTTCAGGCTTGTTGACTCATGAATGTGATCTCATGAGATCAGTGACATTTTGGGCAATTGTGCTTTAAAAAATAGGTCTCGTCTTTAAATGGCAGAAAACATCTGCTTGATTCAACAACATTAAAAATTGATCCAGACCCACGTTATCCTAATAGATTGTTTACAATCTGTAAACTGCAGTTCACGCTGAAGTTAAACAAAATGCTTTGAAATCATTTATTAGCTTGTAATAACACAAGTTTAACATTAATTAATTTGATGAACAAGTAATGAAATAATCTTTTAACTGCCACTGTAAAATGAATGATTCATTCCATTTATCGCTCACTGACATTAGCTGGCATGACTATGACACCCATTTCAGAAAAAGTTGTGATTACAACGAAAACCATAGACACTGTAAAAGCCCACAAATTAGCTTTTCTAAAACATTACTAACATTCAAAAGAAGTACCTCTTGTTGTGAAATTATTAAGCATGGAACTAAAGGTGGCTTTAAGGTTCTACATTATAAAGCTACAGTATTGTCCTCTTGTTAACAGCTCCCAAGTGGTGTAAATCAAGATTAACAATGAATGATCAGTGACACAAATTGTTTTATTTGGATCCCCTTTTTGGAAGAGGCATTATCTGTTACCTCCTTTGCTGAATAATGCAAAAAGTGGAATAGATGAAATATAAGGAACTGTAAGACTTTGCTTAGTTTATGTGATTTATTATGTCAAAAGCACTGATAATCCTTTGATGTCCTTATTAAAAGAGATGCATCATTTAACAAAGGAAGTAATTTTTATATTTTAAAGACTGTTGATTGAAACATTGTCTCCCTTAAACATACACCATAAAATAGAGTATCATACATCAATTTCACATTTCATCCCACATTTGCACTTTAAGTATTATAATAAGGCTAAAAGTTACACACAATGTTACATGAAAGAATGAGTTCAAGATTTTAAATAATATGCATCTTGTAAGCATTCAGGATGTTACTATAAATCTATTTGTCAAATTTACACACATTTTCTCTGATCTATGCATTGTGAATGAGGATACAGATATTGTAAACATGCCATAGTGCAAAACACCAAAACAAAGAAAAATGGAAATAGTGCAACATATTTTACATTGTACTCAACTGATACAGACAAAACTAGTTTTACAGCGGTAATTAGTGGTTGCCATTGAAGTCTTATTGTGGTATTTTATTCTGGTCACTGGGGAATGAGGAAAAAATGATAACAGGAAATTGTGCACTGTATATTCAGATCCTGCTTGTTTTAATCTCAGACACACTGAAGATTTGAAGCTTAGAAACACGAAACAAAACTCAAGCAAACACACTAATGCATAAACCCACTAAAACAAACAGACCAAGTCATTAAAATTTGTTACTGAAGACCACTCACTGATGCATCACTTTCAACAGCCATTGAAAATACTAATGTAATCCTAGCCAATTCTATCATGCAGTCAGATCGAATGACATTCCTAGAGCTGCCTGCCAAGCACCAATTGCCAAAGTACAATAATCACTCAAGTACTCTAGGTTTCGGAAGCTTTTCTATCAACAGTTCCAGAGCAGTGTTTTTTTTTGTGCAAATGTGTATAAAACACTTTTTTTTGCCTTTTTAATTTTCTCTTTGTGTATAATTAAGACTGCTGGGTAGCTGACTAGGCACGCTGTGCTCCGTAGTGATCAGAGACACATGTGCAACACAGTAGCATGGAGATGATAATGAGACAATGGCAATAAAGCTTTTTAGTTTCTCCACAAAACAATTCTTGTACATAAACAGGTCAAGCAGGTCTTTTTTTAGAAAAAGTGGCCAGTCATTGCTAAATCCAAGGTATTGTGTAAACACATGATGAAAAGCTAATCACATACTTTGTACAGCTACCAGACAAAAACATTAAAAGGCATTCCACTTTCAGACACTCCCACACAAGTTCTGCCACATTAGAAAAATTGTGATAAAAGATAACTGAAAGGAAAGGAAAAGGTTTTTGTTTCAACTTTCATTTTTTTTTCATGTTAGTGCTTCCTTTCAACCTAGTCTGTACAATCTGTTAATCTTCAAAATTCCTTGAGGTGACAGCAACAACTTTACCGCAATTCTAGCAGCTGTTCAGCTGACCCCAGTGGACCTTCTCCGTGGCCTGGGCCTAATCCAACAACCAGGCTAAACAATGTCAGCGCTGCTGTATCCGTTAACAGCCACAGCCCATGGAGAGAAGGCACTTGCTAACAAAGAGGCCTGCTGCTTTGCTTCTCAGTCAAGCTTGGCCAGGACAGAGCTGCCAAGTTAAAAAGAGCACACCGTTGTACATGTACAGCAAAGGAAATCAGAGCTGAATGGTTACCGGAGTCAGTGCAGATTGTGGTTTCTTTCACACTCTACGCTCAGCTGTGCTGCAGACACTCCACATGCCTGACGTAGTCTTCTTTATCCAGACACCAGTGAAGGAGAACAAACCTCCAACAACAAGCACCAGGAAAAACCAGGACTGGAGTCAAATACACAAAGGAGCTGGATTGTGATTGATGACTGTTCTTAATGGCATGGTCAGCCAGAAAATGCATCAGCAAGCAAGATATTAGAGGCAGTATCCCTGGAGTCATCTGCATCTCAGATCCATAGCTATGCGTGGAATATAAATGCACAGCTCAGATGAACACATGCAGATCAAAAAGGATCGACAGGATAAAGAACTGTCTTTTGACAATTCAAAGCAGCCAAGAAACGCACCTATGCTTTGGATTGCAAAAGGACTCGAAGCAAGCATTTATATGGCAGTTAATTAAAACATAATGTTGCCAAAATTCATGACCATAAATGAAAGACATTTTTTTAAAAAATCAGACGAGCTTATCAACAGTTATGCCTCTCTCGCCCTGAAAGCATGACAGATCAATAAAAATTGAACACCACATAGCTTTAGCTTGCTGCGCTGAGAGACACACTGTACATTAGCCTCTCAATAAGAGCTGCCTCATGGGAAAAACACTGCTTGAAAATAAGCTCCATAACCAAGTGTCTTTGTAAGTGTTCCACACCTGTCACAGCATGAAATCAATCCCAAATTCCCAAAACCACAGAAGCAAGCATGCCATTTTCAACTGTGAATTAATCAAAGACAATTTTTCTAATCAACTATGGATGTAGATAGGGAATAAGAAAACTGCAATGAATACTATTATTCTCAACAACAAAGCATTCATTAATTCTTGAGTACTACGATTGAAGCTCACTAGAGAGAGTAACATGAAATAGTCCAAAGTAGTTTGCGTTAGGTTTTTAAATAACCTTTCACCAGGTCAGCAAATAGAACCACTTGACTAAATTAGCATTAATACTTTGTTTCTAACCACTGTTTCCAATTGTTTGAGCCATCCATTTTAATAGCGGGACTTGAGAAGGGACTGTTCAGGCAGAGACTGCAACAACCATATTCAGTTGTGCAGCTGTATTTTAGTAAATTAGGCATGTCAGTAGAACCACCATAGAAACCAATGGTAACTATGCATTAACCCTTTACTGAAAGTGGGTGTGACAAATTTATTAATGCAGTAGTTAATGCATTTAAATTGATTCTGCATTCCAAAGATCTGAATTCAAGTCACTTCTCACTAACAAGACATAAAACACCAGCTATTGGAAAATAAACCCCTTACATGAGTGAAGACAGTGAGATTTTAAAATCTCAAATCGTGAAGTAGATAGGCCTATGTAATGTTGCAATGTATTCATATGGGAAGTACAATACACTTTTTTTGTAAAAGAAACACAAAATTACTGCATTTCAATGAATAAACAACTCCAGAAAAAGGTCTGACCTAATCTCCTGCATTTCATTATGCTCAACCAGTTTCAATCACTCCAGTCCATAAGATTAGTTTCAAGTAGGACACTTTTTTTCAATTAATGTTCAGCAGACTGAATAGCAACAATTCAATGTCATGCTCTATTTTGGAATAGGTAAGGAATAGAAATAAACATTTTCTATTTATACATTCAATTATAAATCAATTATTAAATGGTTGTATCATATAAGATACCCGTTTGGCTATTTTTACCTGCAACCAAAAAAAAATCTGATCAAGAGTAACATTCCTTCAGCAAGTGGGTGAAACATTTACTTAAATCTCTCAGCATTAAATTCATTTGTGAAAGCATTCAACATTATCAAAATTATCTATGGGTAAAGTTCCTGCTTTGGGTTAATGTTAGCACTTTAGCCAGAAAGTCATGAATTGACACCTCAATTTAGAGACTTGAAAACAAAATCCAGCTGACATCTGCACGTTTATCACATTCCAGAAAGAATATTTCATTGTCTATATCTTCTTTCATGTTTATTTGCTCCCTCAGGTATTTTGTCTGTGCTCTGTGCTTTTGGGACAATACTGAGAGCACTGCATTCTAAGAGATAGAAGAGATGGCAAACAGAGATGCATCAACTCTCTTAGATGGGTGAAGATCCAATGGCGTACTTTGAATTAAAAGAAGAAGAGAGTTCTCCCTGCCTTTCAAACAACAACATGAAAAAAATGAACTCATCATGTACTCATTACTATTATGGAAGCTTGTGTGTTACATTTTCCAGAGTTTCAAAAGTGACTACATTTTAAAGTTAGCTGTAAAATGATTTAGGACATCCAGAGGTGGTGACAGGGGTTATCTAAATGCAAGTCCTTTCTTCTGCTTTATGACAGTTGCAACCCATAGCGAACAAAACAGACAGTGTATTTCAGGCTTTGCTAAAAACAGAACACCGTTTTCTCTTGAAGAGCTTCAGTGTACTGTTTCTCAGTTGATTATTTAATATGCATCCTACAATGTCTTGTTACAAGTAACTACACATATCTATGGCTACAATGCAAGCATAAACACTACATTCAATGACAAGAATCCAGCTCCATGTTTCACTGCAGCTTCCATTTATCACACAACCCTGTCATGTTGAGCACCATTAACAGATAATGAAAGGAGACAACGGGTGCAGTTACAAGCAAAGCACTCTGCATTCTACAGGCCTAAACATGTAGCCAGGGGAGCTGACAGACTCAGCTGAATATCCTAGACACTTAACAGTCTTTGTAACTGAAACAATAAAACTTTACTTTTCCTGAATCAAAACACCTTTTGTTTGAACTGTTTGGTAGCAACAGTGGGCATTATGCATGGGATGGCCCCAGAGAATGAAAGATAAGCAAGAATAAAGTAGTTTAGTGACTGATTAAATCAGACAGTTATGCCATTATTTTAACTCAGCCTATAAAACCTGAAGTCTGCTAGAACACACAAAAAAGAAACTAGATTCCGGAGTCAACAAGCTTCAAAAGAACATAGGAAGGCTGATGGCTCACTCAGTGGATCGTTGTAAGCAAATAAGAGGGAAGCATTGGATGACGGAGCTACACAGCTCACAAGTTCATTAAGACATAAACAATGACCACTGAAGCCCTCAGATGTTTTGGACCTTCACTGGATAAATTTAGTGAGGCGAGGGTATATGTTTACGTTTTATGAAAGTAATTTAGAGAGTATGCAAACATGACCAAAGACCAGGTGTATCCAAAAAGCATGGAAACTAACATAGTCACTCAAGAATTCATTTAATAAGATAATCTGAGCAACTGTGATCCAAAAGCATTTTAAAACAAATAATACTTTATTTTGTCACCTTACACCAAAAGAATTTTGAGTATTCCACTGAAACATAATACATCTTTTCACATATTTAAGCCTTCAACTTTTTTCCTCTGAAAACATTCATTCAGAATGCCAACAGAACTCAACCAGCATCCGACAAAGCCAACAACGGACAACATGAACCTGGAAACAGGTAAATGTTTCTGAAGAAGGGTCCAGACCCGAAACGTCAGCTTTCCTGCTCCTCTGATGCTGCCTGGCCTGCTGTGTTCATCCAGCTCTACACCTTGTTATCTCAGATTCCAGCATCGGCAGTTCCGACTATCTCTCATAGTATGACCCACTTTTTCTTCAAAAGAAAATATGGTTCTATTGCAAACACAGCTTCAAGAAACAATAAAATAGATTAAAACATTGAGTTATTCAATAAAAAGTATAGCTCATGGTTTTGGAATTACTAAATGAACCTTCACCAGCAACAGAGAGCCAAATGTTGTGCATCTGCCAATATTTCCTTTATACTTTCCATTAATTCAAGCTGATTTTCACCCTCCCTCAAACAAGGCCTAGAACATAAAGCATTAAACTTGATAGATGATATGCAATTAATCCATTATACAAGTATGATCTTTCATCAGACTCAGGACAGATAGTTATCTACCATTAGGACTTTAAAAAAATCAACATATGCTTGCCATAAAAAATAAATCCAAACGTAAAAACATTTGCCAACATAGTTCAAATGCAGTACATAAAAAGGCAGTCTATTGAAAAATATTCCTCTCCACAGTTCCTGCACTCCACACTCCCATGTTCATGGAACGAACAGTATCACAGAAAAGTGTAGTTCACGGTTTTGAAATCACTAAATAAATGATTATCAGCGAGAGAAAGTCAAATAAGATTTCCTGCCAAATGTTTCCTCTTAGATTTTTATCATTTCAAGCTGATCCACCCCTCCCCACCTACCCAAGATGAGGCTGAGAGGAGATTTAACTGAATTGTATAAAATCAAGAGGGGCCACATTTGAGTGGCTAAGAAGGACTCCATTCCCTTTGCAAAGTGCTTAATAATCAGGAGGTATATATTCAGATAGAAGGATTAGACAGCAGTTGAAAAATAATATTTTCACCTGGAGTGTGCTGGGTGTCTGAAACTCAATGCCTGAAAGCATGGTAAAGAAATCTTTGCATTTAAAATGCCCTTGGGATATGTCCTCAGTCGTATAACTTGTAGGATTACAGACCAAGAGGTGGAAAGTGGAATTCCACTGAAGAGTTTGTTCTTCAATAACATAGACACAATGGGTCCAATGGCCTTCTTCCTGCTGTAAATTTTGAAGATTCAGCAAGGCCACAAAAACAAGTTAGATATATAACCATATATCCACTGACTCAACAATTGAGTATCCACATTGCACAGGAAATCCAAAGGTCACAAAAACCAAGGACATTTCCAGGGTGGATCAGTTACATCAGCACAAATTCCAAAATGCAGAAATTAACAAGAACAAAATAAAAAAAATACTAAAGCAGTGCATATGAAGAAACACCTTGTAAAGTGCAGGTCCCAAAATTCTCCATGGCCATGTACCAAAAAAAACCTGAAATACAATGAAGGACCAAATAATCTATTTTGGTGCTATCAAATTGATGGTATAAACATTGGTGAGCACACCAGAAGACCAAACCTGCTCTTCTTCAAATGCTGCCACTGGACTTTGATTTGTTTTTTTAATTGCCTTTTTAACCTTCTATCATCTTCATGGTAGGAAATTCCAGGACACTGATCCGATGACAATTAAGCACAGGATTTTGTGGTGAGAAACATAGGAATTCCTACACTGCTGTTGTGCTTAGCTTACTGGTAGAAGTCACTGGTGTTGCTGTTGCATTATACTTAGCGAATTGCTGCAGTATATCCTGTAGCTTGTCCACACTTGAGGGTTGGTTTAGATCAGTTGGCTGGGCAGCTAGTTTGCGATGCAGAGGAAGGTCAACAGCCTGAGTTCAATTCCTGCAACAACTCAGGTTTCCATGAAGGATTCTCTTTCTCAACCTCTACACTCACCTGAGGTACAGTGACCCTTCAGGTTAAACCATCACAGTCATCTCTCTCTAATGAGAAAGCAGCCCAACGGTCCCATTGATGGCAGACCAAGTGAATATTAAACACACTGTGTGGGGTTCTACTCCAGCCAACAGTTCTGTCTCATAGATAGTAAGAACGGCAGATGCTGGAGTCAGAGATAACAGTGTGGAGCTGGAGGAACACAACAGGCCAGACTTCTTCAGAAGAGTCCCAACCCAAAACGTCAACTTTCCTGCTCCTCTGATTCTGCCTGTTCTGTGTTCCTCCAGCTCCATGCTGCATTAGTTCTGTTTTGTACATATGGAGATACTCCTGTTTCAGCCACACCCACAAAGGAATATGTTTATTATTCCACCATCGTCCTGACTTGAATCTTGTAGATAGTGAATAGGTTTTTAAAGGGTCAGGAGGTAAAGTGCACACCAAAGTTAATGAGCTAAACCTTTGGTCAGTGGTGATGTGCCTCAGCAGAAAAACATTGATCACTATTTAACGTATCATCCAAAATTGGCACCTTTCAAAATTCAGCATTTCCTCAATACCATCCTGACACGTAGTTCACATGCAGCTTGAACTCATGAACTTCTGTCACAGAGGAGAAAAAAAGGTCCTAATAGGTTGAGGCTTAACGTTAAGCTAGATAAAGTACCCATGGAATTAACTGAAGTTTAACCATTCAACACCACAATTCACCCAAATCAGAATCATGGGCTGATGAGCAACTGAGATTATATGAAAATGTCTAATTTGGCACAGAATGAGGACACGGTTTAACAAATTAATACAATGCTGATTCTACTTAAAGTAGTAGAAATATACAGTGCAGGTAGATTATGATATGTGCGATAATTTTAGGCCGGTCAGATTATTGGTCATGGTAGTAATGAAGCAGTTCACTTTACATTAACAGAAAGTGCCTTGGACTTTGCAAAATACAGTTTCTGTACTGCATGTTTCAGTGGAAACTTCTTCATTGCACCGGAAGAGATGAATGCTTCAGTTATAAATCTGAAGGAAACAGCGTCAACATGAGACTCTGTTCATGACAGCAGCTACACTCGCTTAACCTTGCATTCCAACATACTACAAATAAACTATTGAAATAACTTGGCTCAAGTATTCTGCCTTTCAGCTTTGATGTTCTTTAAACACTACTGAAGAAAGCTCTCCATATTTTACAGAGATAGATATTACACACTACAGGCTAAATGTAGATTAATATTGGATTAAAACAAATAAAACAATGCTACAGCACAGCCTAATAGCGAACTAAGTAAAATGATAAGCACCAATTGGAAGCATAGAAATGCTGCCTCCAGCCTTGGAGACGACAATGCAGATTAGCTCCTTTTGGGATTTATGATAAGCAGCAACAAATTCTGTCTTCTGTGCATTAAAACTTGCTACATAAAGTCACAAAACCCTGAATTAATCCAAGATCATATTTACAGATTGAAAATAAAATCAATAAAGTATGTTGAATGACAAATTCTACTGATAAAAATATCCAGTTACTTCTATTTCACTGCCTCATTAGCTATCAATTAAACACAGCTAAAATTAAACCCTTGCATACTCCCATCTGAGAACACAATCTACATTCAAGTCTTCACCTAAGAAAACAGCGAACATAAGAATAATGCTGGTGTCAAGTAAAAAGGGTAAAGTAATTACCATTATCAAAATCCACATTCGTGATTTAACTTACAAATAGAAAAACAAGAGGAATACATGGATTTTATTTTAAAAGTTGTAACATTAAAAATATATGCAAGGATACTGTATATATGGAAACATTATTGAAGAACTTGATTTATATGTCTGAGGAAAACAATTATAATGTGCTCATATTTAAGAAGAGAAAGCTTTAATTTCACGTGGACAAATATTTTCATTCCAGGACTTTAAAATCAAAATGATTCCCCTAATGCCTCAATGGATAAATGCACCATCCACTAAGAAGTTAAAACCTGCAGACCAAAAATACTGGAGGATGAATTTCCTTGTCTACAGGGTGCAGGTTTGACCCAGCAGAATTGCAGGCTTGGCACTTTATCTCTCCTCTCTGACGCAGACTAAAGGAGATAACGGTGTTAAGTGAACAACAGCCAAATCTTCTCCTAATGATCACTATCCAGTGAACCTGGCTACAAAGTCTAAAGAGAGGGCAGGTATGGGTTTGATCATGAAACTTCTCAAAAGGTGAGCAGCCTGCTGGCCCCCTCACCCTCTGGCTTCATATGAAATACAACTACTCTCACATAGTACTGGAGAGCTAAGGGCTGCAAAATTGTGTCATAGTAGGAATAGGAATCGGAAAGAAATTAGAGACAAAAGACAAAAAAAAAAATCATTCACTCACATCTATATCACATCTCCTAACCCTTAGGACAAGTCGTCCCTAAAACTGTTCACTAAAAAAAAAAATCAAAGACATAAAAACCATCTTTACAGCTGTGATAGGGTTAGGGTTCAGCTTAACCAGCTAGACTCATTAGCAGTTGAGTCACAAAGACCAGACAGGTCTGTGGTTCCATCCCAATTTGTTTTGAATGGGCATCAGCCAAGACGTCAGTACATTTGGTGTAATTTGACTCAAAAATTAAAGGGAAAAACATAAACTATTTTGATCCCGGCCACTAGTTAGTGACCCTGCTAAAGGACAGATTTGCATGCAAGACTATCGAGTGGGCTTTGCCATGATCATCCGGTAGTGGATTCACTGTTTATGTTCAGAAATAAAACATGAGGTGGCATCAGCAGGGAAAGTGCATCACAGAATTACATATATGAAGTAATTCAAGCAGTGCTTCCCAAATGTTTTTCCACTGTGGCCCCACCAAGGTTTGAAAATTGTTGGGGCCCCTTGATGAGAATTAGACAACTACAAGGGCAAGGTGAGGTAGAGAACATTTATGAGATTTGGAGGCAAGGGTCAGGTCAGCTATTGCTTCCTCAGAACTCAAACCTAAAATGGTCAACTTGCAACTCCACTTTGGGAAGCCGCTATAAAGGACAGGTGGCAGTCATTGAATCCATGCCAGTTCTGTGCAGCAATTAATTCAGTTCCATTTGCCTACCGTAACCCAAAAGTTGTGAAAATTTACTTCAATGCAATGATGATTCAATTTTCTTTTGAAGTCATTGATCAGTTCTGCCTCCAGTGCCCTCACACAGAGAATTCTAAGTCATTGCCGTGTGTGTACAACGTTGTGTAAATAAGTTCTTCCTTACATACTGTCTTTTATTCCCCACTCCACCAAACAAACAAACCTCTTACCCACATATATCTGCACCGCACCCCCCACCCCCACAGTCCCTGTACCACCAGCTATTGGAAAGAGGTTTACTTTGTCTCTTACATAATCTTGTACAATCTATCAAATTTCCCCTCAGTCCACTTTGCTCCAAAGAGAACAAACCAAGCTTCTCCAACCTAACACTGGAGCTAAAATACCTTATTCATGCAATTATGCCAGTAAATTTCCTCTGTAACCTCTCAAAAACCTTTACATCTTTCCTAAAGGGTGGTAACAAGAACTAGAAACAATACACTAGCTGTTGGCTACCGAATTTTTGATAAGGTGAATAGTCAAGGTCTGTTTCCCAGGGTAGGAGAGTCCAAAACCAGAGGGCATTGTTTAAAATGAAAGAAGAAAGATTTAAGAAGGACCTGAGGGGCAACATTTTCACACAGAGGGGGCCAGAGAAAGTGGTAGAGACAGGTAAAATTACAACATTTAGACATTTGGACAGGTACATATATAGTAAAGATTAAAAGAGGAATATGGGCCAAATGCAGGCAAATCCGACTAGTTCAATTTAGGAAACCTGGTCAACATGGAACAGTTGGGCTGAAGGGCCCGTTTCCACACTATATGACTTCGACACAGGAAGCTCAAGGTAGAAAATTATTGCAAAAAGACGAAAAGCTCCAATGATTTTTCAAATTCATTATTTTTATTTTAATAGAATCCCTACAGTGTGGAAACAGGCCCTTCGGCCCACAAGTCCACACCGAACCTCAGAGCATCCCACCCAGACCCATTCCCCTGTAACCCACCTAAGCTACACATCCCTGAGTGCTACAAGCAATTTAGCATGGCCAATCCACCTAACCTGCACATCTTTGGACTGTGGGAGAACACTGGAGCACCCGGAAGAAACCCACGCAGACACGGGGAGAATGTGCAAACTCCACAGAGACAGTCGCCAGAGGGTGGAATTGAACCTGGGTCCCTGGCGCTGTGAGGCAGCAGTGCTAGCCACTGAGCCACCGTAGATACATTTTTACTGTTTATTGTGAATCAAGAATTTAGACAGCACACATGTTCTCTTTAGCTCCGAAGAAACATCAATACATTAATTCAGCTGAAGAGTTGTTGTACTTACACATGTTCACTACACTGATCAGACTTTGTTGATTCAAATCGGAACTTAAGTCAGTCAATTTTAAATTATTTCAAAATGAATTATATGTAAACAAAAGGCTGAACTATTTTTTGAAAACTAAACTGAAGGTGGACTGTTACAAGTAAGACAAATTATAAATTGTGCACATACATAACCGATAAAGTTCCAGAGCAAAATCTGTTAAAATACTTAAAGTCTCTAATGTTCCTTGTTCTGAACTAAATGATCCGAATACTACAAGCAGGATTATAAACAAAGTAAATGGTTGTTAATTCAAAAACGTTGACCGAGTTCATCTGTAATATGCCATAACTTTGTCCATACTGTAATTATGTTTGCAGGAACAGCAGTGTTTTTTTTCCCACTCTAGCTAATTACAGGCATGATCAGTGGGAGATTATTGTAAATAACTGTCTCAAAATAGGTGAAATATAGCAAGAAATACAAATATAAAAATGAGTTGCTGGTTGAGATGTGTAAAAAGTCTTCTTGAGAAAAACAATGTAACTGAAAGCTCAAATAAATGTTGTTAAGGAACAACAGGGGATATTAAAAACCTCAGAGATCATGTTCTCAGACTATTTATTGCAATTTAAAAACAATTAGTACTGTGGAGAAATTTCATTTCTCATCAGAAATGCTTCAAGTAAATGTGGAAGGCACCGAGCTATATCGAGAAAGCAAACAAGGTTTTACTCTGATCATAAACAGTACCTCCAGCCACCACACTGTAACAGAAGTTACAACACTAACGTTATTGATGTATACCTAGAGCTGGAAGACAGCATAGCTGCCTAAATGCGTACCTGTAGTGCCACTCTCATTCAAGTGTGTGTTCTCAGTGCCAGGCTTTCCTGCTTTGCACTCTCCACTCTGCATATTGCACTCTCTCCCCATTCCTATTCTTTGGAGCAAGCGCCTCACTGCAGTGTTGCTGGCAATCATGATTGTATAGGCAATGAGCGCATCCTTTGCAGTTGTGATGCCAATAAACACAGCCGTCTGGCAGCATCTTGGACAGGGAAACAGGACTAACATTTCAAGTCCAAATGACTTTTCCTTGGAACTCATCTATACCATCATAGGGAAGAAAATCTGCCACCCTTGCCGGGTTGATCGACTTGTGGCTCCAGACCCACAGCAATATGCCTGTCTCCTAACTGTTCTTTGGACAGTGACGGGTAATAACTGCTGGCCTGGCCAGTGACACCCGCATCCCATTAACAAATAAAGAAAAACAATTACACAACTATTACTACTCACTGACTCTGACATGCATAGCTTACATAGAAACCATATAGTGATTTACACTTACGTGTATAAGGCATGTTACATTTGTCACACACTGGGGATTTCTTGGCACATTTCTATGACACTCATTATTACAGTTCATATTCACAAAGCAGCAGCAATCATAAATGGAGGTTTCAACATGAAAAAGCTAAAATTAAAAACTAATTAGAATATGCTAAGCAAAATTGGCAGGGTAATCAAAACCAGACAAGTCAAAAGGAAAGGTCAGGTGAACTTATGGGCCACACCCTTTGTTTTCTCAGAAACCAGAACACATTACACGAATAATGAGGCTTCTATGATTAACACACAAAAGATTCTGCATTTCACAACATCATTAAACTTATTTGTAAAACATATTTTGTGTTTTTGAATCTTTTCCTGTTTGCCTGGAGGCATCCAAATCGAAAAGCATGGAGTCATAGTTTGCAAGTGAATTACATCAGAGCTCCTTTTGGCGGAGTTTCTAGGCCATATTTATCCTTTTAATAGTACTGTGTTACATATGCTCAGTCAGTGATCTACACATGCTCTACTATAGCATATTCTATTCTGTGGTATTAAAATTTCTTATTTTCAGCTTTCAGGCAAGTTTTTTGTTTTCTTTCCTGTCCTCTGTAGAGATGGCAATAAATAGTTATCCAAATGTCTAATCATGCATGCACAACCTTGAAACCAAGATTCTAAACCTATTTCACGAAGGGCTAATTTCAATTGCACAATTCTGTCATTTCTTAGAGATTTGTCAGGATATATTGCACACCTTTACTCTTTTTTTATGTTTAAAAAAAACTCTTTAGGTTTCTTTTCAAAAACCAAAACAAACTTGTTTTCAAACTCGAACAATTGAAATGTGCAACACTGATTTCCAAAGCCGTCATTGCTTCCAAGAGCACAGACTTACCACAAGTAACGATGTATGTGATTTGGTCAGGATAAAAGAAAAAATTTGAACAAATCAACCAGTTAACTCATTAAATCTACTTTGTTCTTTTGGTTTATTTACTATCAAGTGAATACATGAAAAATACCATAATATTATTATGATTCTCCTGAAGACACTTTCAAAGGGCACCAAATAGTATTTCAGAATCAGGGCTACTTAATTTTTTTGATAAAGTGCATTCAAAGAATGAAAAAGTTACAGTACAAAGATGGACTAATGGGAAATATGGTTTTATACAGCTATAAACTGCAGTATTGCATTCACATGGTACGATGGAACATGCACATATATTTTCTCAACAGATTAGTTTCAGCCTCCTGAAAATTCTTATTACTTCACAAAAGTAGTTTTCTTCAATTGCAGAATTCATTCAAAAACAACTAAATATTCACAAGTAGACATCCAATTTCACAATAAAGTGCTCAAAACCAGAACTATGAGGAGTATCCATATATGCTGTTATAAATTCACATGCTAGTATTCAACAAAATTCTTTGAAATTGTTAATAATATAAGGAAGGTAGGTTGCATAATATCGGAACTATTATGCAAGCATTTATTAACTGGTTTTCAATCATATTTTTGTCATTAGAACTTAAAGCCTGAACATTACATAGTATATGACCAGTACATTTCAATGTAATCCAACATATAAGACGAATTTTTGTTAAATTAGTTTAAAAGATTTTTGAAAATAAACTTCAGATTATTAAAGAAATCAACTAATGTTTGGAATATAAATACAAGCATAAGGTAGTGGCAATACTACTGAAGTCATGCAGTACCAGAAAAAGGTAAACAGGTTAGAATTTCTCAAGTATCAAGAGGTCCTTCAAAACATATTGCAATCTGTAAACATCAGTTGTAATGTTCATACTGCAAGTTTCCTAATCATGCTGTGCCTACTGTCTTTCAGATGCTAGTTTAAATTTATGTTTGGTGAGTCAAAGTCTCTATGGGTTCCAGCGTATAGTCCCACAGCATTTGTCACATCGCAGTGGAAATTGCAGCAAATTGGTAAAGTCACTGGATCACTATGCCAGAGAGCCATGCCCTAAGGACATGGATTCAAATTCCAGTCTTTGTTGTGCCATTCTATACCCACATCCTCGAGTCTGGGTTTAAGTCGGACTGTTCGAGGAGAAGGCAGGGTCAAGTACTGACTTCAGCTTAGATTTCTCTGTAACGTTGATTATATATTTTGATTAACTCATTTTCTATTCATTTGTGGGATGTGGGCATCGCTGGCCAAACAGCATTTCTTGCCCATCCCTAGTTACCCTTGAGAAGGTGGTGGTGGTGAGCTGCCTTCTTGAACCACTGCAGTCCACCAGCTGTAGTTGACCCAGAGTGCCATTAGGGAGGGAATTCCAGGATTTTGACCCAGCAACAGTAAAGGAATGGCAATATATTTCCAAGGCAGGGTGGTGAGTGGTTTTGAGGGGAACTTGGAGGTGGTGGTGCTCTCATACGTCTGCTGCCCTTGTCCTTCTAGATGGAAGAGGTCGCGGGTTTGGAAGGTGCTGTCTGAGGATCTTCGGTGAATTTTGCAGTGCGTCTCGTAAATAGTGCACACTGCTGCTACCGACCGTCGGTGGTGGAGGGAGTGGATGCTTATGGGTGTAGTGCCAATCAAACAGGCTGCTATGTCCTGGATGGTGTCAAGCTTTTTGAGTGTTGTTGGGGCTGCACTCATCCAGGCAAGTGGGGAGTATTCCATCACATTTCTGACTTGTGCCTTGTAGATGGTGGACAGGTTTTGAGCTGGTGAGTTACTTGCGATAGTATTCCTAGCTTCTGATCTGCTCTTGTAGCCACTGTGGTTATGTGTGGCGAGTCCAATTGAGTTTCTGGTCAATGATAACCCCAAGGATGTTGATAGTGGGGGATTCAGTGATGGTAACACATTAAATGTCAAGGGTTGTGGTTAGATTATCACTTACTGGTGATGGTCATAACCTGGCATTTGTGCGGCGCAAATGTCACTTGCCACTTGTCAGCTCAAGCCTGGATATTGTCCAGATCTTGTTGCATTTGAACACAGACTGCTTCGGTATCTGGTGCTGAACATTGTGCAATCATCGGTAAACATCCTTACTTCTGACCTTATGATGGACGGAAGGTCATTGATGAAGCAGCTGAAGATGGTTGGGCCAGAGACACTAAATATTACAATACATCGTAATCAAGGATATAATCTTAAAGCTACACAACAGAAAAACTATTCCATAAATTTTATTAGTTCATGCTAATTAGTCTAATCTGCATGTCTCCCTGTGCACGTTTCTCTTTCCAGTCTTTGACATCAAATCCATCATCGCAAGGATGCTCCACAGTCCTAAAGTCCTGACTCAAAGCCCAGCATAGCAGCTGACAGAATTTGATCCAATTAATCAAATCTGGAATTGAAAGCTAGTGTCACCTATGGTGACCGAGGAAATATTGGCCATTATGAAGTAGTATCTCTTTCGCTAATGTTCACAGAGTAAGGATATTTTCCACCATACCTGGTTTGGCCTAAATGCAACTCCAAATCCACATTAATATTAATTTTAACTGCCCTATGAATTGGCTCAGCAAGCCACTCAGTTCAACAGAAATTAAGGATGGGCAACACATACTGAACTCACCAGAAATACACATCCCATGAAAAGAATCAACCAAAAAAATAAGTACGAGAGGAATAGGTTGAACTGACCCAACTAAGCTATACAACAGCAACTTTGCATCTGATACAAAATGACAACATCATTGATTCTTTAGACTTGATCCTTTCTCTTTAACTGGTATTAACAGAGCAGAAGGAGGGGCAGTAGTAAGGTAAAATGACTATGCAAATTTTGTTAAGCTCAATCTAAGAATTAAACTGAGTTTAATATGCTGATATATCTAATGTGCATTTCAACTTTTTTTTCCATTTTAAGCAACTTTTGAAAGATTCCCAATTTCTTACTCAAGGTTCCTCCTCTATAACGAATTGGGGACTGCAAGCAAGACCGTTACAGTTCGATTTAACACACGTTCGTAGGTGCCGATGTGTTGAAGAGTCATGATTCAATTATTTTACTGAGATTTCTATTTTTCAACAAATAGATGAACCAGGTCTGACCCATTAGAACATCTAACTGCTTTTAAAAAAAACAAACCTTTCCACGTCTGAGGTCTTTCTTGCTATAACTTTGCTTTAAGAAGGTGTCTGCAAAGTGTTTTCCACATGCACAATTTTCTTGTATGGAAATAGACCACAGTGTCCTTGGGAAGTAATAGTTCATATTTTAATCTGAATGTATAATAAGTTTATTAATGTTGATAATTGCTCCAATTCAATTCCATACAGCACAGGAACAGGTCCTTCAGCCCACCAAGCCTGTGCTGATTCCTAACCCTTATTTAGACCGACTACTTATTGCCCACATGCAGTTTCTATCCCTCAGTTCACCTCTCTTTCATGTGTCTATCAAGATATGACTTAAACGTTGCAATATTGTTAACATGCCTGCTTCCACCATCCCCAATAGCAGCGCAGTCCATGCGCCCTCCCTGTTAAAAACATCCCCCTCTCGTAGTTGACCTTTGCACCCCAGGAAAAAGCCTCCGACTATTCACCCCACCCTCTGAATTCTGTAGACCTCTATCAGGTCACCCCTCAGCCTCCGTCTTTCCAATGAAAACAATCCAAGTTTATCCAACCTCTCCAAAGAACTAAAACTTTCCAGGTCAGGCATCGTCCTGGCAAACATGCTCGCACCTTCTCCAAAGCAATCACATCCTTCTGGTAGTGTGGTCACCTGATCTGCATGCAATATTCCAAATGTGGCCTAACTAAAGTTTTGTACAGCTGTAACAGAACTTGTCAACTTTTATATTTAATGCACCAGCCGATGAAAGCACATGCACTGTAGGCCTTCTTGACCACCTTATCCATCTGTGTTGCTCCTTTCAAGGATCTATGGACCTGTACGCCCAGATCCCTCGGTATGTCAGTGCTCATAAAAGGTTCTGCCATTCACTGCATAATTCGCACCTGAAATTGATCTACCAAAATGCATCACCTCACATTTGTCCAGATTAAACTCCATCTGCCATTTATCTGCCCAAATCTGTAATCTATATCACAGGCATTTTCTTTTGCCTCCATCAGAACAATTCACGTGGATACTAACAAGGGAGAAACCAACATTCATACTATATTAGAGGACAGTGTAGATTGGTTGACAAGTGGACTCCAAATTGGTATAACTCAACAAAATAGGTGGCAGTTGACAGCTGCTTTATTTCTCAGGGCAATTTCCTGATCAGTCAGCCTGCCTGGTTAGAAGTCTAGATATTTTCTAACCTGTTCAGAGATGTTATGTTTAACTCTGAAACAGGTAGGACTTGGAATGCAGGCCTCCTGGTCCAAAAGCAGTGGCACTACCACTGGGTCACAACAGCCCCTATAAGAAATTTAAACAAAGCCAAGCAGTCAACAATCATTAGCTGCTGCATTCTCTACGGCAATCCCTCTAACAGGGTCCACTTGCCAAATAAATCAGCACTCCCTTCTCATCCAATACAAACTGTTCCCCATTACATCAGTATTTCTTGCAAACATTCTGATGAATGCAAGATGAGAAGCTTTGACAAAATGTCTCATCAACAATACTCAAGTTCTGTATGATGAAACGGTTAGTTATTAACATTAGTTTGTTACTTGTCTCTTTAAAATTTGTATTCCAGTGAACGTTTAACGAAGCTCATGGCATATTGTAGACAATAATATGGTTCATATATAAAAGTGACATTCACATTAAGATATGCCTCACTCACTTACAAGTTTTACTTTCATTAACTTAGGGTGACTATTATAAACATTGATTAATGCAGGTATCATAATTCAATGACCTGCCAAAACAAAATACTCAAAACACATCTCATAACTTGAATGAGAACTGACAAAACTCAAATCAGCAAACGGGATAAGCAAGGTAGCCATGGGAATTAAATCTACAGAAATCTGTTTAGATGATATACAAGGTGCAACCTCAGTTACCAGGCAACTATGAACACGCATCTTGAAGCAAAGTGAAATATTACAGCCGATGTACTAGTTTGAATATCGACAGCTAAATAGACTACTGCCTTCTGAAGTCCACTTCCTAAACTTCTCCACCTTGAAATTCCTTTCCTTGGTTGCAAAACTTTCCTAAACAATTCTTAAAAGTAGTTTTGATGTGACGTTTCTTCAAAATGCTGTCACTTCAGCATTCTTCTCTGACCTTGCAAGGCACATCATCTTACTTGAGAAGTGTCTTAAATCAGTGTAATCTATTGTACTTATTGTACAAGGATAAAACAATATTTTTTCTTCACAGATGCTGCCAGACCTACTGAGCTTTTCCAGCAACTGTTTTTGTAAACAATAACGTATCATGATCTAAAAGAAAGTCAACTGCACCGATACATCTACTTTATTTCAAAGTGAACTCGCAAAGATGGGGAATCTTTCTCAAGTGACAAAACACAGCATTATACATCTTAAAACACAATGTATGTTTAGCAAATTTCTAGAAACCCAATGAAAACCAGACATTAATACATTTCAGAGAACACAAAACATTAAGAAATTCAGTTTAATTTTCAGCATCTCTTTAGAATTATTTTTACTAAGAAGTAATAATCAATTATATTTCTCTCAATTTTCTTTTAAGCTGTCAAAAAGGTAGTAGTTGAAACAACTGATACATATAAAACGCTTTACAGAAAGTACTTAAAACATATCTGTAGAACAAGCAGGCAACCTTTTAATTCTACCAAGCTTGTAACAGTTTATGGAAAAAAAATGCATGATTGAAAGGACTTGAGTTTCGCTGCCCTCTAGTGTCAACAACCATTTATTTCGCTGAGAAGTTAAAGCACTCGAAACAGCAAAACCCTTAATCATAAGCAAAGACATTTCCTACTTTAAAGATAATAGCAGGCATCCAAGTTATATATTTAGTCTAAAAGCCCAGCGGCAAATTCAATAAAAACATCCTCAAAGCAGATCATCCAGCATTGAAAGGAACTTCAAAGGCTTTCAGTCCTCCCAGCAAGACATAAATGAAGAACTCATCCCCAGGTTGCCGCCAGTAGATCTTAGTTATGCATAATCTTGCTTATCCAGTCGCTGTTTCATATACTTACGTAGTCATTATGTAGTCTAAACAAATTTTAAACAGGGATTTTGCCACTATAGAATAACTCACTGTGAAACACAAAGCTACAGTAAATCATTGCTGTAGATTGACTGGAGCTTTGTAATTTTTCAGTGAAAACTGTCATTGCATTGACACTATTCTCACTGTGAACACAGGTCTCGATTTATGCAGGGTTTGAAGGAGAAAACAGTGCTTTTGAGTACTAAAGGCAGGAAGATTCAAAATTACTATAGTTTTGTTAACTGCTTCTACATGTAGTATGGGGAGGTGGGAGGGGTTGCACAATTTAACAGGAACTCTTGATCAGCTTTCTTTAAACAAACAAAAAAAAGTGCGCATGAAATGGAAATTTCAATCCTATGCAAAATCTGGTAACATTAAACATTCAACTGTTGAATGATTATGGGCTAACAAATTGCAAACAGCTTAAGGATTTATGGGATTGCAATAAAGATATTTTAAACTTAATGATCCAGTGGTTTTTGCATATTGAATATTTCTGGTAAAATGCTATACACCCAATTTCCCTCAGTTCCCGCAAAGTAATTTCGCAAAGATTCTTCAAACTCAGACCAAGCATCCAAACCATGGCTTAGCATCAAAATTTCGTTTTTATTTAAAAATACTTTCCTTAGGGGAGACAGTCAAGCAGAACAAATGTGTGAGGTTTTTTTAAGTCATTCTTGGGATCTGATTTATGTTACCAAGCCTACATTTGCTAGTCATCACCAACTGCCCCAAGAATGATTGGTCTTCATGTACCACTGTAGCTCCTTTAGCGATGTTGTTTCCACAAGCTGTCAAATGGGAAATTTCAACAGTAACTTAAACACATCCCTCAAATGAATTTTACTGCATCCGGGTAACTGATGACAGAAATAACATTTGTGTTTCAAAGTTGTTAGTAAATATGCTGGTGGTTAATGAATTTTGCAGCGTATTTGTTTAGACTTCATAAATTCTGAGTGCAGACCTAATGTTCTAGTTGCATTCTAATCTACTTGTTCTTCATTATGTAGATGGTCTCAAATTGCCAAGTTGTTTTACATAATGTCCAAAGAAAACAAGACCCAAATCCCTTGTTCATGTTTACTATTCAGCATTAATTCCTAACAGGACTGTACCTTGTTCTCACAGGCTCAGCCTGTTGTGACCTCTACAATAGATTTCAATGAGAGAAATAAAAGCTGAAGTACAGTCACCTAAATTAATGGTACAGATGAACACCAGGCAGTAAATTAAACACACATTAGATAATAGGATGATTCATTTGAATAGTTTTATTCTCATTTGAAGTTATGATGTCATGTTGGATTAGTGGGAGGTGGGGGGAATACTTTGAACAAAATATCTTCTTTAATGCAAATCATTCATGCAAAGAGCAACTACAGAGCAAAAATATCTTTCACAAGGTACAGTATTTCCTTCCATCATTGTTCCATTACACGCAAAGGACAAGGGAAAAGGGTCATTAATCCTTGAAAAAGAAACAAGCATGCTCTCATTATCACCTCTGCTGAGAGTTTTAGTTCCCAATAATAAAATCTAGATCAAATCGCCATGTCAATTGGAGGGCTTTAAATGGTCTCAATTGATGCCTAAAGACACTACAAAGTAAACCAGTAGTAAAATTTAGGTTTAGCTTCATTTTTGAAGTAGTTCCTATTTAATACAATGCCACTGCCATTTCAGTATTTTAACTCACTCTAATTGCCAAGAGCCAGTTGAGGATCAATAATTTTATTACTAGTGATATCTACGTATTGTGCCTTGGATTTGGTCAAAAATACAATAAATGCCCTTAATTCTCTAAAGTGCAAGAGGTTTTTTTTAGCATCCATCCACGTTAATAATTCTTCTCCGGTTTAAAGCTGTACATTTAGCCCAGCCAATCTTAAGAGGTAACAAAGGTTGATGAAAAGCCTGCATATATGTAATCTTGCTTTTAATGTTCAAGGAAACAGTTACACAATTGGAGCTGATGTTTCAAACAAATTTGAAAATTTTGTGGACGGGGGGCCAAAACAAACACAAATTGAGGCCTAACTCTTAAAAATATGACAGTCAAGTTACAATTTGAAAATAAAATTCACACATTGGCTTTCTACACCAAGCAAGTATCCTCTATCCATACATTCCTTCAATTGTGCTGCAGTGAACAATTCAGTTCCATAAATATAAATATTGGATAGCCGTGGGCTCTAATCTAATCAAATAGTTGAGGTGATGTCATATACTTAAAGAGCAAAGTTCAGGAAGCTTAGAAGCCTTCTATAAATGGAGATTAGATTCTTATTTAGCTTTGTATTTAACATACAGTTTCAGTTTTCAGTGAGAGCTTTATTCTGTTTCTTTGGCAATTTCTGCGCCAGAGACTGTTGATCAGCTAAAAATTGAAGGAGAACACACTCTAACTTGATACGACTGCTATTTGAACTGTCAAGTCAGGCTGGCTAGTCACATATGGATCAGACAGATCGACACACTGCGATGATCAATTAGATTGTATTGTCACTTGTACTCAAGTGTGGGAATAAATGAGTACAGTGTAAAGTGTACGAAGTCACCATTTTCTGACACCATCTTGATCAAAAAACTAGGAATATTAAAAAAAAGTTAAAAAGCCAAAAGGTAAGAAAATGTCTAGATCTTAAAGTCTAAAGTCTTATCTCCATAAAGGTGTTTGGAACACTCAGCTACTGATGTAGACACTTGGATCTAGTCACAGTCTGGAGTCTAGGTCAGTCTGTGAATTGATTGCCACTGATTGCCACGAGGAGACATGCACTTGCAGCCTCTGACGATGAATCAAGGAATATGGGAATGGGGTAGCAAAGTGAGTTAAGGCTAAAGATAAACCATGGGCATCGAATAATGTAGCAGGTTCAAAAGGCCACATGTCAACACCTCCTCCTAAATCTATAGCAGAAGAAATATCACTGGACCTGTGCAGACTAAAACTAAAGCAATTAACTATTATCTTTATCTTTAAATGCTTCCAACACAACACAAAAGAATTTTTTGTGGCTTGTACTTTAAAAACATTACTCCTTCTTCCTTGTATGTAAGCTACACAACCTATCTAATAGCACATTGCTCCCCAAAAATCAATTTTTAATTAAGCCTTTGTTAAACTTGGGGAAAATAAACTTTGCACCAAGCACCTAGGGAGAGGAACTGTTGATCATTTTTAAGAATCATCGAATACAGGATTAAATTTAAGATAAACAAAAAGGAGAGTGTTAGTCAGACATCAATCATTTTTCCCTATGGATATCAAGCAAGTAATTTTATATTGCTTAAACTGAGCATTTTAGGTAATTAAGATGCACTTTGCAGATATTCATTCTGAAAAGGCATACCCAGCAGAAACAACAGGAACAACAGGAAAAGATGTCAACACAAACCTTGGAGAAATTCTAAAAGTCACAGTCATATAGCATGGAAAGAGGCCCTTCAGCCCAACTCATCCATGCCACCCAGGTTTCCCTAACTGAACTAGTCCCACATGCCTGCTTTTGGCCCATACCTCTCTAAGCTTTTCCTATCCATGTACCTGTGCAAATGGCATTTAAATGTTGTAACCGTACCTGCATCTATCACTTCCCCGGACAGCTCGCTCCATAAACGCACCGCCCTCTGTGTGAAAAAGCTGCCCCTCAGTCCCCTTTAAATAGAGTCATAGAATCATACCGCATGGAAACAGGCCTTTCATCTCGACTCATCCATGCCAACCAGATTTCCTAAACTGAACTAACATCTTGTCCCTATCACCCCAAACCTATGCCTTCTAGTTTTGGACTCCCCCACCCAGGATGAAGGACCTTGGCTATTTAGCTTATCCATTCCCCTCATGATTTTATGAATATCTAAGCTCATCCCTTGGCTTCCTACGCTCTAGAGAAAAAATATGTCCCAGCTTATCCAGCCTCCCTTTAAAACTCAAATCCTCCAGTCTCAGTGACATCCTTGTAAATCTTTTCTGTACCCTCTCCAACTTAATAATATCCTTCCTATAGCAGGGCGACAAGAATTGTACACAATAATCTCCCAGAACTCACTCATTTTCTGATCTGTGTCTGCCTCTCAGCCAGTACCACGGCCTGTGGTCTCCTGCTCCCTGGGATCACATTGATATTCAGGAAAATCTAGCTGAATCTCTGCCTCTACCAACCTTCCAGTCTTTGATGCTAGGTATCTCAGGGAGAGTTCCAGTTCCTAAGGAGTCCCTCTGCCCGTGACTGTGATGAGCCTCAAAACAGGCACTCACTTCTCTCAACTGACTTGGCCCCTGTCCTGCTCTCACTTCCTATCAAAGCTGCAAGATGTTGTTACACAAAATCTGCTCTCTTCGGTGACAGAAATTTACAGGGTTGTCAACCATACTAATATTTTCCCCTTTTTTTAAGAAACAAAACCTAGTGAGGTGTGCAATAGGAAATCTACAATATATATTTCTTGACAGCCTAAGATATTTACTCTGTTGCTAACCACCTCACCCTGATCGTTTGCATTTGATAAAGATCAACATCTGGCCAGAAACAACATGGTACCACCATACATTTCTGGATTTCCAGTTTTGAAGGGTCATACATTCTCAAGTGGATCGAAATATTTCGTGGAAGCTGCATAATAGTTATGTAAAAATCACAGACTGGACTTCCATACTGCTCATCGCCGGATTTAAAACTTGCGCAACTTCCAGTTTTGAAACTTACACTGTACCAGAGCTTAATATACAGGCGCATCGATTGTTCCACAATAATAGCTGTTGTACTACATATAAAGAACCTTCAAAGAACACCTCAGCTGAAAAAGAAATTTCTTTATCAAAGACTATCGACTTAAAAGATAATCTAAAGCAGTTCACGATGTGGAGACATACATCAGGACATCATTGCCTGAAAACAACATAGCTACAGCCAATAAAAGTGTCAGCTATCCAGTGAGAAGTTGTACCTGAAGCAAGCTTTGAAAGTGCTTTTTCACTCCAAGTAAAAATAATTAAACTTAAGAGTTTCAACAGAAATTTTAATCTGGTACAAAACTGACTTAGACTTTAAAGTCATTGCGAATTAGGGCTTACGACAAATTGTTCTGGTGATGCATATGTATTGAACTGCAGGTTACCAGTGAAACACACTTCCTTCAAGGATACCTTATATCACTCAAAAATCAAAGATGCATTTCTCACCTTGGAGCCTTGATAGAAGAAAAACAAATCATAATAATTAGCTTGAACATTGTTACAAAACACTAGAGTCCATTATGAAAGATTTAATAGCAGATTGGAAAACAGTGACAGGATCAGACAGAGTCAGCATGGATTTACAAGAGTAAAATCAGATGTGATCAATCTATTAGAATTTTGCAAGGATGTAACAAATAGAATTGACATTTCTGAAGGTTTTCGATAAGATCAGCATATAAAATTAATGAACGGTATTGGCAGAGATAACAAGGTGTAGAGCTGGATGAACACTGTAGGCCAAGTAGCATCAGAGGAGCAGGAAAGCTGACGTTTCGGGTCGAGGCCCTTCTTCAGAATTTCTGAATCAGTTCTGAAGAAGGGTCTCGACCCCAAACGTCAGCTTTCCTGCTCCTCTGATGCTGCTTGGCCTGCTGTGTTCATCCAGCTCTACACCTTGTTATCTCAGATTCTCCAGCATCGGCAGTTCCTACTATCTCTGTAACAACGGTATTGGCAATTGTGTCCTGACATGGTAGACAGGAAAGAAAGGAATCCTACTCATCAATAGGTCTTTTTCCAAGAGGCAGGCCGTGACTAGTAGGGTACCACTGGGATCAGTGCTTGGACTCCAGCTATTCAGAATGTATATTAGCGATTTAGATGAGAGAGCCAAATGCAACATTGCTAAATTTGCCAGCAATACGAGGCTAGGTGGGATGGTGAACTGCAAGGAGGATGCACAGACGTATCAGTGTGATTTGGACAAGTTGAGTGAGTGGGCAAATGCACAGCAGATGCAGTATAATTTGGATAAATGTGAGATTATTCATGCTGGTAGCAACACCAGGAAAGCAAATAATTACTTGAACGTCAATAGATTAGGAAATAGGGAGGTGCAATGAAACCTGGTGCTGTACACCAGTCACCAAAAGTAGGCATGCAGGTGCAGACAGTGAAGGTTGAAAAGGTTTTGTTGGCTATCATAGCAAGGCGATTTGAGTACAGGAGCAGGGGGTATTTTGCTGCAATTATACAGGGCCTTGGCAAGACCACACCTGGAGTAGTGTGTGTAGTGTGCAGGGCTGTCGTATGAAGAGAGACTGGATCAGTTAGGATTATATCCATTGGAGTTTACAAGAGTGACGGCGGAGGGGAAATCTCATGGAACCCTAAAAATTCTAACGGGATTAGACAGAGTAAATGCAGGACGGATGTTCCCAATGACTGGCGAGTCCAGCACCAGAGATCACAGTCTAAGGATAGGGGGTAGATTATTCAGTCTAAGGATAGGGGGTAGATTATTCAGTACTGAAAAGAAGAAAAATTTATTCACTAGAGAGGGGTAAGCTTGTCGAATTCTCTGCCACGGAAAGTGTTTGAGGTCAAAACATCGAATGTTTTCAAAAAAGAGTTAGATATAGTTCCTAGGGCAAATGAAATCAAAGGTTATGGGGAGAAAGCAGGAACATGGTACTGTGTAGGATGATCAGCCATGATCATACTGAATTGTGGACAGGCTCAAAGGGCCGAATGGCCTACACTATTCCTATTTACTATGTTCCTATGTATCTTCTTGCCATAATTCACAGTTGTGAAGAAAGCCTCTTTCAGTTGTTGGTCTTCTCTACATGTATTGACTGGTTCCCCTGCACAGCCGATCTTTCCTCAATTCTCTGAACATTCGGAAAAGCAGCCAAACAACATTGCAAACTCTTGGCACCACAGCTATCTGGATCAGTTAAATATATATCAGTTAACTAAACCAGGAATGTGCAAGCTTGGATACATTTTACAGCCACTGAATCAACCAAGGACAAAATGCTTCCTGTACAGTCCATCAAATAAGATTAATCATCGCTGTTAACAGTTCTGAGGAAGGGTCACCGGACCCAAAACATTAACTCTGTTTTTTCCTTCACAGATGCTGCCAGACCTGCTGAGTTTCTCCAGCAACTTTGTTTTTGTTCCTGATTTGCAGTATTCGCAGTTCTTTCAGTTTTTCTCTTATGACACTATGAGTGCGGCCCCAAAAACACTGAAGCAGCTTACCATCATCCAGGACAATGCAGTCCACTTGACTGGCACCACATCCACAAGATCCACTCCCTCCACCACTGATACTCAGTAACAGTTTGTACTCTCTACAAGATAGACTGCAGAAATTCACCAAGGCCCCTGAGAAAGCATCTTTCAAACCGTTCCACTCAGAACGACAAGAGCAGCAGATACATGGGAACACCACCACCTGCAAGATCCCTGCCAAGCCACTTACCATTGTGAGTTGGAAATGTATTGCTGTTCCTTCACTGTTGCTGGGTCGAATCATGGAATTCCCTCCCTAAGGTCATTGTGGGTCAACCTACAGGATATGGGCTGCAGCAGTTCAAGGTGGTAGCTCACCAGCACTTTCTCCAGAGCAACCAGGCAGGGCCAATAAAATGTTTGCCAGCCAGCAATGCCCACAAGTGAATTTCAAAAAAACAACTTTCCCTAGCCTCCCCTGTCACTCTCGGCAAAAAGGATACTGACTCCCAATGCAGGCCTCTCCTCTGCTCCTGCTCCCTGGTGCAAGCCTCCTTTGCTCCTGCATCAGTGCAGGCCTCCCCACTCACTGCTTCTGGCCTTTGACCTACACCTACCAAGGTCTTATTGAAGACATCACTGCACAAGGAACACAGCAACTCATCTGGGGCTGCATGAATGTTTCCTACATGCACCCTGCCCTGTCACGGGCAGGTGACTTTACAAGACAAATTTGTGGCCACCATGTCACGTTATGGATAATCACCACTTCAAAACTAAATTAACTTCCATAGAATGACTTTGACTAGCCAGTATTCCAAGCGTGATATTGGCCATTTACAATAACTGGTTTTCTATATTCCAGATCCATATTTACATGCAACAGGAGATCGCAAAGGTCCTATGTATTTGACGAAAACCATCATTTGCCTCATTATAGTCGTCAGTTTTGAAAATCGGTCACAGAAATGATATGGATCTAGCTTTTGTAGCGGAGTGGTGAAACTGTTAAGAAGGTTTCCGACCCGAAACGTTGACTTTTCTGCTCCTCAGATGCTATCTGACCTGCTGTACTTTTCCAGCTCCACATTTTTTGACTCCAGCTTCCGGCATGTGCAGTCCTTTGTCTCCAAACTGCAGCACCAAGCCTTGACAACCTACTTTCATCTGATCCAGTCAATTTGTTCCCTCTAAAGAAACCAGTAATTCCTACCTGAACTGAAGTCAAGGTTAAGCTTTTCTCACTAAGGACAGCTATCAAGTAGTTCATGGTACAAGGAGATCTCTATCACCAAAGCTTCCAACGGAGAACAGTTTACAGACCTGTAATATTACACAAGTACACAATTTCAAATCAATTTTGTAGAACCAGATGTCTGTGATCATTGAACCCTTCACATCTACTGTTAGGGATGCTACCAGTTCAAGCTCAAGGCATACTTTTAACTACAAATCGAGACTTTTCAAAATGTGAACTGCTTCCTTTAACTTTCAGGTAGCAAAAGGAACTACGCAGCAAATGTAATCACTATTGACAATAAAGTTTTTAGCATTTCCAATTTGCAATCACTTATCTAGAGTTAACAAATTAGATCATCAAATCTGGCAAGCTGTTCTTTTGCAAAAGAGTAAGTAAGGTAATAGACCCATCAAGAAATGTTATTTTATTTGGAATCAAACGTGGAAATAAAGCAGCTTTTTTAAAACAAACTGTTCAATTTACAAACTGTGGTTCACTAAAACGTGCTGATAAACAACGTTAAACTTAAGATTAAAAACTTAAGCAAAAAATAATTTGCCTCTGATAGAATTATGTAAATCCTAGTAAATAGCACAAACAAGAGAGACCAACTGGCCCATGTAATTAATGAAAAGCTTCCTCAAACAAAATTCTAATTTTAAGGTAAAATTTGGGACGGAGTTGAGTGTCATAAAACATCCCATAAATCATCTTTATTGTCACAGATGGTAAACTGATTAAAGCCAGATAGGCTCCAGGTTCAAATCCAGTCTGTTTTACCTAACAATGGGTACAATCAAATTGGCTCCAAGCCAACAAGTCAGGGCTCTGCATCCCGATTGTTATGTATGCATATTTAAAAATGTTGCAGGATACAAGATGTTAACATATATCATGCGCCTAGGATTTGGCATTTGCAGTTAACATTGTCCATAATCCTTTATAATCCTCCATAAACTTGAGGTCATCCAGAACTCGATTGCCTGTATCCTGACTCACACCAAATCCTATTCACCCATCACTCCAGCGCTCGTTAACATAGACTTTAAAACTAGCAATTCCCTGATGTTAAAAATGTAATCCTGGTTTTCAAATCCTTTCTTGCGCTTGTCCTTTTCTACTTGTAACCTGGTTTAGCTCTACAATTCTCCAAGATCACTGTGCCCTTCAAATTTGGCCTCTTGCACATCCCTGATTTTCATCATTTCACCTTGGCAAGGGCCAATTCAGCAGACTTGACCCCAAGCTTTGAAAACACATCACTACACCTTCGCCCCTCTACTTCTCTCATACTCCAAAGGAGCTCTCTAATACCTACTTCTTTGACCAAAATTTTATTGTTTGCATTAACATCTCCTAACCTGGCTCAGCATCAGATTTCATTTGAGTATATTCCTACTAAGTGCCTTGCAACAGTTTACTACATGAAGGGTGATGTATGCATCGAAGCTGTAGTTGTTGAAGTCACGATGTTCACCTTTGATTGTAAAAATACGTAAGATATTGTGACAACACTATGGCTTTAAGAGATGTATTTTAACCTTCATTGAGAAAAACAGGACAAGACAGAGGTATCAAACAATCCACTACAAAGCTAATGAGTTAAACAGCTTGTAAGACCTTGGGTTTTTTTTAAAATAGTTGGAGCGATAGAAGCAGCCTGCACTGAAGGGATTCCATGATTCTTGCTCATTGGTAACCTCAGAATGTTGATAGTAGGGGTTCATTAATGGTAATTGAACATCAACTTTGTGTCTCAGTGGTGATGGTCATTGTTTAGTATTTACTGTCTTGAATGTTACTTGTCACTTTTCAGCCCAGCCTGGATATTGTTCAGGTCTTGTTCTGAGGAACTCCTGCAGAGATGTCCTGGAGTTGAGATGACTGACTTCCGACAACCATGACCGTCTTTCTGTATACTGGGGTAAACTCCTACCATTAGAGAATTTCCCCCTCATTCCCACTGATTCTAGTTTTGCTCAGGGCCCCTAGATGCCACACTCCATCGAGTGAGTAGTTGGGTCAAGCTCGCACAGAACCAGGAATTTTTTTTTTTTTTTTTTTTTTTTTTTGGTTTTAGCTTTCAGTAGCACTTGCTGGGTTCTTGAAGCTGAATATGAAAGGTCTTATTTCTTTCTGTTCCAGCTAAAAGCTGGGTTTCTCTTCCTGTTGCTAGAATTGCATATGAGACAAATCTATTTTACTGAATTTGCCTTTGCCAAGAGCGTTTTTGAGATGTTACTAGATTGGAACAATTACTGTTTAGTAGTTTAATAATCTATGATTCTGTTAAGTTATCCAATAGTGTTGTTATTCCAATTCTCTTTTTTGTTGTATTTTACTATAGCATATAAATAAAGAGTATTTTGCTGCCAGACTGGTAGTTTGACCAATTGAATTGTATCTGGAATGCAATGACTGGCACTTACTTTTAAAATAAGAAAAGGTTAGGGTCTTGGCTGTCTCCTTGACACATTTTGAGGGGGTTTGGTCTGGTCCATAACAATAAAATGTAAACAGGAAATTCATCCTAAGTCGGCCAACATTTAGGCCTCAATCAAATCTTATCTTTCACATTAGGAACATGGGTATAGGAGTAGGGCTTCCAGCCCATTAAGTCTGCTCTCCCATTTAATACAATTATAGCTGAACGAACACTCCAGCGCCTTTTACCCAGGCTATCCCCATACCTTTTACACCATTGCTAATCGAAAATCTTATCAAACTTCTACTTTAAATATATAAAGGCTAAGCTTCTTCAGCCTTTTAGGGTAGAGAATTCCAAATATTCACAACCCTCTTTAGTAAAAAAAAAAAATCCATCATGGTCCAAAACTGCATTTCCCTTATTTTTAAACTTGCATCTCCTGGTTCTAGGTTCCCTAATCGGGGCAGTTTGTCTATCTTTCCTTAAATCCATCTATACTATTCTCTTCAATTTCCTTTGCTAGCAAGAACCAAATTATCACCACTTTTGGGTAAAGAACGGTCCTCAAAATTTCCTTTTGAATTTCTTGGTAACGTGCTTATATTGACAGAGTGTCTAGTTATGCTCTTCATCAGGAGAAAGAATTCTCTGTAACAACTCTGTCAAAAAATTGCATAATTTTAATTCAATTACCTTTGATCACCTGCCTTCTTTACTAAGAGAAAGGAGACTCATCTTGTCAATTTTTTCCTGAAATGCATACCCATGCGTTTCGGTTATCCTCCTTACAAATCTTCTTTACACGTTCTCAAGTACTTCTGTATCCTTTTTAACAACATGGTTACCAGAACTGTATGCCATATTCAAACAGTGAGCCAATCAAAATTTTACACTGGTTGTGCATAGCCTCCCTACTTTCTAATTCTACACTCTAGAAATCTAGCCAGCTACTTATTTTGTTATTTTTACACCTTGCTAAATGGTGGAATAACTTTTACTGATTGATGTACTTGTATTTCAAAATCCCTTTGGTCCCACATAAACATTGCACCTTCCAAGTAATATGACCTCTCTATCCTTTCAATCAAAATGCACAATGCCATATTTATCTGTGCTTAATTTCATTACAGTGCTGTGTAGTATCGACTACCCACCCACCCCAATTTCAACCAGCAGCAATCCATTCTGCCGTTGGTCCCCTGACACTCCATTCTCTGGCCTTATTCAGTAACGTATTATGGGGCATCTGGTCGACTGCCTTTTGGAAATCCAACGAAACATGTGTACTGCACGACCGCTAGAAACTAAACTACAAACCAAGTAAAGAGAGTCTGACAAGCTAGATAAGAGAAATGTTGGATGATGACACAGATAACAGTGAATATTATTTGTTACTTGGATTAGAGCCATTTTGGTTCTGTGGCAGTGGCACAAAGCTGAACATTGAGATTCAAACGAGGAGGTACTAGAGTTCATAACCAGAGATGGAGACTGGAGGTAAGTTTTTGCTGGCAAAGAAAGAATTTGGGCGTGGTTCAACCCAAGTTGGTGATAGATGGCTAAACTACTTATGTTCAGGCTCTGAACCTGAACAAATAAAATTAAGCATCCTATGGTGTGTGCATGCAGGGGAGAAATGTGATGAGATGGTTGAAATTTTACTGCAAGTTTTTTTGTTTTACAGAGATAAATGCAGAAAGATGCAAAGAGACTAGAGGGGTGTGAATAATGAGGAATACAAGGAAATGTTCTGAAACTGAAATTCAGTAATGGAGACCATGGAACTGACAACCTACTATATATAATGAAGAGAGTGACAGCTCCTGACATCAAGGTCTCACTTGATGGACTGTGGCATCTAGGGGCCCTGAGCAAAACTAGAATCAGTGGGAATGAAGGGGAAATTCTCTAATGGTAGGAGTTTACCCCAGTATACAGGAAGACGGTCATGGTTGTCGGAAGTCAGTCATCTCAACTCCAGGACATCTCTGCAGGAGTTCCTCAGAACAAGACCTGAACAATATCCAGGCTGGGCTGAAAAGTGACAAGTAACATTCAAGACAGTAAATACTAAACAATGACCATCACCACTGAGACACAAAGTTGATGTTCAATTACCATTAATGAACCCCTACTATCAACATCCTGAGGTTACCAATGAGCAAGAATCATGGAATCCCTTCAGTGCAGAAGCAGGCAATTCACCCCTTCGATCCCACAGCGACCCTCCGAAGAGCATCCAACCCAGACCCACCCCTTACACTATCCCTGCATTTCCCACCCTGGACACTATAGGCAATTTAGCATAGCCAATCCACCTAACCTGCATATCTTTATACTGTGGGAGGAAACCAGAGCACCCAGAGGAAACGCACACAGACACAGGGAGAATGTGCAAATGCCACAGAGACAGTCGCCCAAGACTGGAATCGAACCTGGGTCCCTGGTGCTGTGAGGCAACAGCGCTAACCGCTGAGCCACTATGACCAGAAACTCAAATAGACTTATTTTATAAATACAGTGACTACAAAAGCAGGTTAGAGTTCAGGAATATGCAGCAAATAATTCACTTCCCGATTCCCCAGAGCCTGTTCACCACCTACAAAACACAAGTCAGGACTGTAATGGAATTCTCCCAGCTTGCCTGGGCAAGTGCAGTTCCAACAATACTCAAGAGGCTTGACACCATCACGGACAAAGCTGCCCACTTGATTGGCATCACATTCACTCCCTTCACCAACGCTCAGTACCAACAGTTTGTACTATCTACAAGATGCACTACTGAAATTCAACAAGGCTCCTTAAACAGCATCTTCCAAATCCATGACCACTTCCACCTAGAAGGACAACGGCAGTTGACTCCTGGAACACCACCACCTGCAAGTTGCCTAGCAAGTCACTTACCACCCTTCACTGCTGCTGGGTCAAAATTCTGCCATTCCCTCCCAAATGGCGTTATGGGTCTACCTACAACACATGGACTGCAGTAGTTCAGGAACGCAGCTCCACACCATCTTCAAGGGCACCTAGGGACAGGCAATAAAAATGCTGGCCCAGCCAGCGAAGTCCGCACCCCACGAGTGAATTAAAAAAAGGGCAGCATTAAGGAGTTATGGATGAATTTGTGGCAGCAAGTCTATAATGGCAAACAATTAATTCAGAGGAGAGGAAGGCAATAAAAAGACAAATTGAAATGAGGATGAGTCTACAGCTCAGGAGAGAATTGGTTCTACATTGCTAGGTGATATTTAATTTACCAATCAGCCTGTGATTTTAAGTATGCATCCAATCATTCCACTACTCAGTTTGGAACTATGCCACGAAGATCATGAAAATATTTGGTTCAATCACTGGATTCAGTTGTTAACTGATCTAAGCCAGGATGGGAATAGGGAGGCCGAATTAGTCCAAGCACGCACGAGTTTGGAAAAGAAAGGGAGAGAAAAAGAAAATCAGAGGCTTCCCTCTCAATTGCTATTTTTAATATCCTTTTCAAACTGCAATAGCAGCTGAGGACAAGTGCTGTAATGCCTGCCATAATCCTCTTTCTTCTCTCAATATCACCAAAAAAATGATTCAATGAACCCAACAAAAGGGCATATCAACATTGGAGGGGTGTTGAAACCACAAGTACATAAAAACAATCTGCAGCTGAGAAGGAAAAGAAAATAACTACTGCAAACTGAAAGTGTATTGATAGCTGAAAAAATCCTCAAGGCATTAGGTGGCATTATTCAGCTCACGCAAGCTCACAGATCAGTATTAATGCAGCAACCAGTATCCATCAAAGCCAATTACCCAAGGGAGTTACTACTGCTAGGACTGTGCTATATGTACACCTTCTATAACCGTCAAAGACTGCACTCAAGAGAGATCTTTGGGCATCTGTCACACCCAATTACTCAAATGTTTTCTTAATGCCAGGATCAAGCTGATCAGTGTACAGAAATCTTTTTTATGAAGGCATGGAAAAATGCATTGAGCAAACATTAGTTCAAGTAATGATTTATTGTAACTGCATTATTGTCCAACTCCTTCATTTTGCATTAGGTAGTTGAAGGAAATACTAATAATTCAGCGTAGTACCTTGACGTTAACTTTCAAGTGTATGAAATGTTCTCTCAAATGTTGTGCTGTTAGACATGCATGCCACCCTCAAATAATTCTATTATTCTAACATTTATATTTTATTTAATTTTAATAGTTCTATTGTATTATTGATGTCAAATGTACAACAGAATCTCAATAGTCAACTATCACGCATGTCTATAAAGTGCGAACAAAAATAACTATGTAGAAATCCTGGAATTGTTTAAATTCACAAATGGAGAGTGACAAGCATAAATGAAAAGAAAACATATTCTATGCAAGTAATCAAACTTTCAAAAGCTGTCTTCATGAAATTTATTAGATTTGTTTTGTCAAGATCTTGAAAATAAAAGTTAATAAACAGCATTTTCTGCTTTGATGCAAAATTATCTGCAAAACAATGATCACTAGCTCAGCCATTGGAATTATATGCTCGGATCAGATGCATGCTTATGTGGAAGAAATTTGTTTAACTATTTATTTATGCAACTGTTACAGGATATTTTCAAGGGCACATCGCAAAACAGGCTGGACCATGGAATGAGAAGATATTTTAGCGATAAATGTGGGAATTTCATGTAGTAAACGACAAGCAGCCCCTGTAAAGTAAAGGAACGCTAGCAATTTGAAATATATACAGATTCTTATGTTTATTTTCAAACCACATAAGAGGAGACTAGGCTTTATAAAGCAGAAATAAAAACATTATTGCATATGCTAGAACCAAGTAATTCATGTATTTAAAATGAAACCTAGACATGTCAACAGGACAACCACTTAATTAATGACACACTAAATACTATGATTTACGTGTGCAATGACTACCTATTTCTTCATATCATAAACAGCAGGGACAAAACAATTGCCATTTATAGGTATTACATATCAAATAATTTATAACAATAACTGGAGGTTTCTGTCACTATGCAATTGTATAATGTATTAACTCTGCTGCAAGTACTCAATTGCAGATCACTTGTTAAACTCGTGTCATTATTTAACATTCTTCACGATTGTTCACCTACTATTTCAATTGTCCTAACAAAATCTATTGTGACGCCCACATTAGCAAACAAAAAATAACTTGTATAAAGGGAACAAATGCAGTAATAGCATCTGTGTGTTAATATGACAATTGGGCACCATTTCAGACATAACTTCTCTAATTGTAGTGCTGTCTGAAGTTTCAAAAAGAGGCCAGTACACAGTAATGAGCATTTGGTTATCAACTGCTGATTTTTCATATCTCCTGACTTTTAGTTAAATCATTACTGCAACTACTTGTATACCATCTTTAATTCACTAAATCATCCCAAGGCAGTTGACAGGAACATTATCATTTGTTTCAGAACATTAATGACAAAAGTATTGAAAAATTAATCCACAAACTCTTGTAATAGCAACAATATCTTGTACATCCACAGTAAAGGATTCAAGCAATTAGATCAAAATTATATTCTTCTGTGCAGATAGGTAACTTGCAAAGCTTGTATTTTCAAAATTCTTTCAGCCTAGCATAGTCGTCATTTTTTTTTCCCTTCAATGCACTGGGGCAATAATAAAACATTCACCCTCGGCTGGGCAAAATAAGTATTACTGTTTTTAACAAGGATCAGCAACAAAGAAGGGATGAAAGGTAACTAATTTGAGCTTTAATTTAAACACTTAAAAAGCCACCAGCTACATTCCTCAAGGCTATTATAAATTTATCACATTCAACCTCAGTGTATTCATTATGAAATAATATCCTCTTTTGCTCAAATATTGTGGTGTGTTTAAAGGCAAATTGTGTACAAGAAGGAGAAAAATTCTCAAAAATTAAATCTTCAATGTGGTCACCTATACACATGATAAATTGGTTTCTACCACAGAAATGAGATGTTTATCTTATTTTTAGTAGCAAGAAAATATTGACACTATTTTACTAATAAACACTCAATATTGATTTTTTAAAGAAGAAGTGTTATGAAATGCAATCCTCCTCAACTAAAAATGCAAGCATTACTTAAGCTGCAGATCAATATAAATGATTCATGGTTTTGATATCACTCTGATGCAATCTTCTCCCTGAGGAATCTCCATGTAATTCTTCATCATGGGGCTCAAGCTGCTGTATTATTACAAGATACTACTTCTTGGGAACAAAATCAGTGTACTGTATTTTAATATCAAACTGCATTAGTTAGGTGATTAAATCACAGCAGTGCCTTTATTTCCATTTTGAAATATCAAATAATAATTTTTTTGAGCTGCTCTCTGAATGGGCTTCAGTGCAACATGCATTGTTGAACAAGATTCATTGATTTCATCGTTCACCTTGCACCCAAGCCAAATTGAGAAGCGACAATTATTCATGGGAAACAGGCTTAATAGCTGATCTCTTCAAAATACATGCACCATTAAGAACACAGCTAGGCAGCACTGTGACCATAAAGCAACAGGGTGAACAATGCTGCTCATGTCTATTCAACTAGAAATTTGAGCATGAGCTGTCTGCAATGGACAAAAGACTTCTGATACGTGTCAACAGAAAGTAGATCATTCACATAACCAGATGTAGAGAGGTCAAATTTACACATTTCAAAACCTATTTTCTCCATGGTTTTAAAAAAAAGCCCGAAGGAACACAGGTCAAACATAAAACAACGATTTGTTTGTAGACATGCACAGATATACCACCAAAATAAACTGAACAATTTTCCTCTTTGTACCTCAAGCTAAGTTATACTGTTGACCACAGAAAAGGATGTTTTAGTCTGTATTTCACTAATGATATACATGACTTGGTTGCAGTCAAGTGTTTTTATCACGTGCCACCAAGGTTTACTCACTTCAACAAAATTCATAACGTTAATCAATTTCACATGACATTGCACACAAAGTCAAGATGAACTGAGATTTGAGGACAGAGAATATACCAGTGTTGTAAAGAACATTTTTACGTATTACTGATTGTGGGCTGAAATAGGAAAAGGACTGTTTTTAAAACCAAGGATTAATCCACTTTTAAAAAGCAAATTACCAGCACTTGTTGTCACTGCTGTTTGTTCAACCAGTGGAGAAAAACTAGTTGCTGAAGAACACGGAGTGGGGGGAGATGTACATAGTAAGATTCAGCTATTAATAAGTAGTTGGTTGACAGTTGTTCACAACTCCACAGAAGACCAATAACAAAGGCCTAACAAGACAGGTAAATTGGGGATAACACAGTGTGGAGCTGGAGGAACACAGCAGGCCAGGCAGCATCAGAGGAGCAGGAAAGCTGACGTT
>NC_063362.1:6833268-6839499 GCF_021869965.1 Rhincodon typus
AGGCCAGGCAACATCAGAAGAGCAGGAAAGCTGACGTTTCGGGTCTGAAGAAGGGTCCTGACCCGAAACGTCAGCTTTCCTGCTCCTCTGATGCTGCCTGGCCTGCTGTGTTCCTCCAGCTCCACACTGTGTTATCTTCTTACTATTTCTAAGTAAATTGGGGAATTTTGCATATTTTGATAAAATTTTTTAACTTTTGTGACAACTCCATGAATGAAGAGGTGGTGCTGGTGTTGGACTGGGGTGGACAAGGTCAGAAATCAGGCGACACCAGGTTATAGTCCAACAGGTTTATTTGAAACCACAAGTTTTTGGAGCATTGCCCCCTCGTCAGGTGAAGTGAGAAAGAAGCACACAGGCACAGAATTTATAGGCAGAGAGGTCAAAAGATCATACAAATGGTTTCTGTGGCGTGTCGTCAGGCCGAATAATAGGTCACTGCAGGTGACCAAGAGTGTCAGACAGCATGAGTAAATTGTCAACAGCTGAATAACAAACAAAGGGATGACCCATAATCCAATTAAATGAGGCAGGAAGATAATTACAAAAAAATATATAAGGTGGTGCTGGAGACAAACCAAATGACTGGAATAACATAATAGGTGTAAGAGTCGCATGCTGAGGGTCTAACCAAAGTAATAAGTAATCCAAAGCTGTACAAACTAATTAGAGAGATCATCATTTATCAAGGTGACGGTGCCAAAACAGGACAGTAAGGAAGATTTTACAGGTACAGAACAGTGTGGTGGGGTCACACGTAGCATGGCATGAACCCAAGATCACGGTTAAAGCCATCTTCATGAGTATGGAACTCAGGAATAGTGCAGCTTGATTTCCAGTGCATTATCCCAATGAGTTATGACAGTGTGCAAAGATTTGGATCAGGAAGCAAGGATAATTCAGTCCTTGTTTTAAAGTAATGCATTTTCTCCTTAATTTTACAGTTCTCTAATAAATTAAAATATCCTAATTTACTAACTACCACAAATATAATAATGTTAGCCTACGTCAATGGAAATAGTGTACATTACGTTTTACACCCCTTTTAAGTACAATTTTTAAAATTTTAACACTTCTGATAATATTCAGGTTTTAAAAATAACTTCAAAAAAGAGGTGGTAACAAAATTATTAGAACTTGGTGTGGGATACAACATTAGCAGCAACGTTTTGGGTGAACTGAATTAGCAACTAAGGAGCACAAGAAGCCAGTCAAGTGTACTGGAGTGCTCCCGTCTGGCTATGCAGGGGCAAGTGACGGATTTAGTGGCACGTGAGCTGAGAGAATTAATATTAGATGTACATGTGAGCTGTTATGATTACATAGACAACATCAGTTGGAAAATCAATGTAGCAAATGGTCAAGTTCAATGACAAAGCACCTGGGAAGAAAGAATCACAGCAGCCGGGACACAATCATTGGGAAGAGTCTGAGACTTGAGCCATGATTAAAGATGATTTTGTTTGTGGAATCCTCAGAACTACTCATGATGTTGCATGAACTGGTAGGTTTGCCGCCACCATCCTCTTTCCTAGTATGATCAATAGGATCCAAGTCTAGTGGGGTAGAGGAAATCCACTTGGTAGTCTAACAAGGAGAGGCTCTTAAAACAAAATGTAGTTTTGACAGCAACTAGGAGGCAGGTTAAATTCATATGATAGCCTTTGTTAAAGAGGCAAGGAATACCTAGAAGTTAGGCCATTCACTTTTGAGATCTTAAGTATTCTACCAGCAATCCTCATGATATTATCATGACAGGCATTGCATAACAAACACCTTTCAGACCCTTACACATTTATACAATCTTCCCAGTATTTAATTGGAGGGAACTGCCACTTTTCTACCAGCAGTCCATTCCTATGAGTTCAGGTGAACTTAGTTTTCACCACTTGGATACAATTAACCCCTGACATGAGACTTAATTAATACTCTGACTCTTTCTGCATAGTTTTCTGATTTTACTAGGGATATAATAACAAAAACTGCTGAACAAAGAGAGCTGCTATTCCATCAAAAAACATGAAACTCAGTAGTTTCTCAAGGAAGGGGATATAGCCTTTGAGTAAAGACTTCGCGCTGACAATCTTGGCTTATCTAACAATGTTAGATATGGTGACACAGAGCATTTCACTGTCAGTTGGTCCTAATAATAATAATAATAATAATAATAATAATAATAATAATAATAATAATAATAATAATAATAACATTTTATTCAAGAAATACATTCACAGCCCGTTACTGCATTGCAGTGCAATTTACTTCTGAAATGTTCTTATGTAGGGTAAGTAATCAGGTTAAAAACATGCAAACATACAGCAATCACATAGGGCTCGTGGTAGTCAGTAGAGTCTTCATCTCTGGGTCTGATTCCAGTCTGATCTGCCCACAGTTGTGATCAAAAAGGTTGGGTAAAAAATACAATTTTTAAAAAAAATAATAATGTCCAGTAGCAATAACAGACAAAATCAGCAGGTAACAAAAAAAAACTGAAAATGGAATGACACATTTCATTCATGTTAGACTTTTAATGCTGCAAAACATCCCCAGGAGTAAACAAAATTTGGCATCAAGCTACATAATAGAATATTAGGACAAATGACCAAAAGCTTGGTCAGAGATTAGTTGTAAAGAAAACTTAAAGGAGAGAAAAGAACTGGCAAGATTGAAGTAAGAGATTCTTTATCATTTTTCTTTCATGTGACGTGGGCATCATTTGCAAGGTCAGCATTTGTTTTCCATCCTCAACTGGATTAAACTCAATGGTTTGGTGGACCTTTCAGTTAGTCAACCACATTACTGTGGAACTGGAGTCACATGTAGGCCATACAAGACAAGGATAACAGATCTTCTTCTCTAAGAAAGGACATTAGTGAAGTGGATGGATTTTTACAACATTTGTTGATGGCCTCACGGTCACCATTTCGGGAGACTAGTTTTCAATTCCAGATTTTATTAATTGAATTGAAATTTCACTAGCTACCATAGTGCAAATTTAAACCTATGGCCCCAAAGTATTAGTCTTGGCTCAGATTACTAGTCTAGGAACATTACCACTATACCACCATCTTCCAATAATTACAGTGTTTCATCCTGTAGGAATGCCCACCAATGGCATAACTACAGGAATGATAAAGAGGACAAGAATGGAGAAAATTAGAGGTAGAGAAAACGAGAATCCACGTAGGGATTTGAAAATAAGCCGAATAATTGTAAAAGCAGTTTCTTGATCATTCCGAAATTGAGTAGAGGCTTTATTTTAAAAAAGGTGTGCAGCCATGAGCTAATCTCTCTGAAAATTTTGATTTTTATAACTTTGTCCCATTTCTGGCAGATTGGAAATTCATTTTTTTTAAAGTTGAAATATATAACCTACCTACTTCAAATGTGACAAAACACTGGGCAAAGAAATAACATACAAACACATTAAGTGCACTGTTGCTAATATTCTCAAAAGTAATTTCTAGGCATTGGTCTTCAAATCAATAAAATAGCAATATATTCTATATATAATAGCAGCTCATCACATTAATTGCCACAGAGACTTACAATCGTGAAACAATAGCAACCTATGTTTTATAGACTTGAGTGAGTCACTATCTTATACTTTTAGGCAGAAATCAATACAAAATACAAAAAGAGGGTATTAGTTTAGATCCACAAATGCAGACTTGCTTTGTTTGAGGCAAGAACTGCTATTCTGTTGTCAGTTCTCTTCATCTTTCATTGTATCCAAGTCAGTTCATATTTTTACTGACATACCAGTCTTCAAAATTGGAATTTGGGATCATGAAAATGAACGTTGGCAAAGTTAGCCCGAAAAAAGTCTTAAAAGGACTGCTAACAAATCAAAAACAAAACAAAACTAAACTAAAATTTTAAAACAAAAGAATCATTTCACTTCCAAAAAGAGGTGATATAATCAGATGACAGTCAAGCCAATCAATTTACGGATCACAAACCACTCAAATTTGACTATTAATGTGGCTATTAAAATTTCTGTTGAACCTGTATCAATATTTCACTGAGTGTGGGGAGAAAATAAATTATAAAAAATGTTAAATATGTATGAAGCACACAATGATGACAATGTATACCATGATATATAATGACTGCATAAAAGTATGTATAAAATACGTACAAAACATAATGAATGCCAAGCATTAAATAGCATATTTGAGCTTTATTCATACACTAGCCTCAAGAAAATGAGAATGGAGCATACTACAAACTTTGTTAGACCCCTTGAGAGGTTCATGTAAGCACAATACCAGTAATAACAAGAATAAAGAAAAAATTTATTTTCCTTTAAAATTAAAAGTAAAATTAGCAGGGCAATAAACAGTGAAGCCAAATTCTATTGGGCTGAAGAAAGAGAGGTACAGTATTTGTATTATGCAAGAGTGATCATTTTTACTTGATGGAGGTTACCAAATCTGACAGTGGAAAATCCAACAGCCAACTTCACTCATGCACTATTCAATTTAACTTTCTTTTTAAGAAACTATTAATAAAAAATATACCAAATCATACGATAATTGGTCCCACCAATTAACAATGAGTATTGAAGTAATAAAAATTCTGAATTATGCCAGCACAACCCATAATTTGTAGACATTAAAGCCTTGGGTCCTAATGCTAAGTAGTAATTTTTTTGCTACTTTGATATAGCAAGGTTTCATTAAGGATATTTATATTCTGTAATAAAACAACACTTAGACACAGGTAAAATGTGAAGGAAACAGTGTTTTCAGGCATGTGGTGTTACAGTAAATATGTCCACAAGTAAGAAAGCTACTCAAGAGAAAATAGTTGGTTTGGAAGTAAATTGTATTCAAATTTTGTCATTTTGTGCAGAATTCATTGCTTGGAAAGAGAAACAACTGTGTCCCAAGAAGAATTCTGAGTAATGTTTTATGGAGATGAAATCAAATTTCAAGTTATACATTATTAGATAAAGTTCACAAGAAAGCAAGAAGTGGAATGGAGAGAAAAGAGACTGGAATTTATTGGAGCAAAAGATGTCAGATTATTGCTTTTAAAAATGCTCTGCCCTGCAACTTTCTAGATGTGTGTCTAGGTAAGTTTTTTGCATCGTACAACAGTTTTAATGTATACTATTTATCAATTACTTATACATATAAATTTAAATAAATCCATGGTTTAATTTCCATCATCTCACTGACAATGTGAGAAGTTGATTTTTGCAACATATTCCCCAAGAGATTATCATTTGAAAAACTATTTTTCCAGATTCACACTGCAACTAAGTATGCATTTTTATCCACTTACCTTAGTTTTCTCTTCTCAGCTTTTCATTACTTCTCAGAAAAATACATATTTTGTAAAATCTACATTCATGCAGTGTTTAGAAAAACAATTCTCTTTAAACTATCACTAGCAGAGATGAAACAAACAAAAAAAAATTAAAGGATAAGATAATACTGGACTGAAGTCTGAGGTCAGAGTTGAGGGCATGCCCTCCAAGAATAAGAGAGATACAAGTTGCTGTTTTTGAAAATTGCATGCGTATAAAGCCTTCAATTGCCCATGGCACTCTAAAACAAAGCAATGTAAAACAAAGATGACACCAAGCCAGATAAGAAGATATTAAGTCAGTTGAAAGAGCTGGATTTTAAAGAATGAAACTGAGGTAGTTTAACCTAAGGAGGGTTAGGGCATAGGCAACTAAAGGCATGGCCACCGATGGTGCAGCAATTAAAATAAGAATGGAAGAGCGGCCAGAATTAAAAGGAATGCAAATATCTCACTGGGCTGAAGGGCTAGAGGAGATTCCAAAGGTAGGGAGGAGTGAAGCCACAGAGAAATTTAAAAACAAGGATGAGAATTTTAAAATCAAGAATATTTTCAAAAGAGTAGCTCCATTTCCTGCAAAAAGGAACTTTTTTCACGTCAGCATTATTTGGAAAGCAAACATCCTTCAAGTGGAGAATTTTCCAATCTTCACAACAAAAATGCAGCTTTCTGGAGTTACAAATGCAAAGTATTTTGGGACATCCTGAATAAAGGCTTTATAAATGCTTTGTGACTGGAGATTAGCAATGTTGAATTTCTCAACTAAGACAATTGCATATTTTGGCTGATTATGGACATGTTTTGTGATCGTTCCAGTTCTAGATGGCAGCACCCACTAAAGGCAACGATGGCAAGCTCTTACCACGTATACATTTTAATTGTTAAGGGTAAAAAATAAAAAAAAAATCTGACCAA
>NC_063362.1:6839999-6875917 GCF_021869965.1 Rhincodon typus
ACTTTTCGTGCCATGCTCCCTGATACTATGTTTAGGCTAGGAGAAAATAACTGTAAACAAATCTGAAGCTAAAAGACAAAGTGAGACAAGTCTCTTGGTTATTCATTATGAAATACAAGAATTCCACTTCAGCTAAATCCAAATTATGAGTTAGCATTGCAGTAAAACTGTTCTTGTATTTACTTTACTCTTCTTCCTTAAAATAATGAGTCTTGCTGGACTCATATTTTATAGATTGAGAAAGAGGTTTGTCAGATTAACTACTAGCAAATTTGAAAATCTATAGTCTCTGAGGTCATTTCGTATTGGTACTCAAAAGACATAACTCCCAAGTAGAAGAGCTATTTTACTATTGGTAATTTTTAATCCAGTTTCTCTCTCAGGATACCTTTGTTCTAAACCGTATTAACTCGTGGGGTGTGGACAGTATCAGCTGGGCCAGCATTTATTGCCTGTCCCAAGTGGCACTTGAGAAGGTGGCAGTGAGCTGCCTTCTTGAACCGCTGCAGTCTACGTGCTGTAGGTAGACCCACAATGCCCCTAGGGAGAGAATTCCAGGATCTAGCGACAGTGAAGGAATGACGATATATTTCCAAGTCAGGATGGTGAGTGGCCTGGAAGGAAATTTGCAGGTGGTGGTGTTCCATCTACCTGCTGCCCTTGTCCTTCTAAATGAAAACCGAAATAACAGAGGATGATGCAAATCAGAAACAAAAACAGAAATTGCTGGAAAAGCACAGCAGATCTGGCAGGATCTGTGGAGAGAAATCACAGTTAATCCTTCAGGTATAGTAGGAACTGCAGATGCTGGAGAATCCGAGACAACAAGGTGCAGGGCTGGATGAACACAGCAGGCCAAGCAGCATCATAGGAGCAGAGAGGCCCCTTCAGGTAGCATGACCCTTCCTCAGAACAGTTCTGAGGCTGCCAGATCTGCTGAGCCTTTCCAGAATTTCTGCTTTTTTTTTCCCCTTTAAATTAAAGTGACTGTGGATTTGGTAGGCGCTGTCCAAGTTCCCTTGCAAATATATTGGAGGCTTCTTCCACGATTGGCCTGATAAAAAGAATATTTCAACCAAACAAATTAGGAGATATGATCTGTCACAATCCACTGAAGTTGGCAAAACTCACCAACAGACCAGCTCTTCTACTTGGGAGTTATGTCTTTTGAGTACCAATACGAAATGACCTCAGAGGCTATAGATTTTCAAATTTGCTAGTAGTTAATCTGACAAACCTCTTTCTCAATCTAAATAAAGTCAAGAATTTGGCATTATAAGAATTGCAAAGACTTTGTCCTGAATACTAATATATGCTCTACCAGAAACTGTATATATAACTACCATTCGGCTACCCTGCTTTATACTACAGCTAGCCAAACAATGCCCAATGGGGAAAAAAAAATAAAGGACAAACAAAAATACTCCCAACGAAAGAAGTACTTTCTCCGAAGCCAAGTACAACAGAGTCCAGAATAAAGTAGGTTAAGTAATGGTTACAGATATAAGCCACAGAAACAAGGCTTTGAACTATGTTATACAAACCTGAATGGGTGCTTTGGTACAAACATGAGAAAAGGCAAGTGCATATGTCTTAATTCGCTCTAGCTGGCAAACTATTGTATCACATGATAAGATTTCCTCTAAATGGCACACCCTTTTCTCTCCATTTTGCTGCAAACGTGAGGCTTGTGCGATTACACTTTAGGACTATACTTTTTGGTTTTCATGGTGATTACATTTTGTACCGTATTTTTAAATTTAGGGGGAAAATGAAGGGAATCATGTGGCCTGTTTTGGAGTCTGCCTGATGATAAAGTCTGGCTGGTTTAATTGTTAAGATTTCAAAGGATGTTTCAGAATGTTTTACTGAGTAGAAGATGTCAGATAGCTATGTTGTGACCATATCCATAAGTACACCCTGAACCGAAGGGCCAGAAAGGTCTTATTGTTACATTATCCATTTACATCTGAGATGAAAAGGGTGCTGAGATCAAGGATAACTAATTAATATTCCTACTTAGGGACAAAACGAATAAATTTCCTGTTGTTGGACAGAAGAGTTTGAGAGGAACTAATTGTGCAATCAGGTTACAGGGTTCCCTATGAATCTGTTAATATCACAGCAACAGAGAAGGTTTATGATAACAAAGTGTAGAGCTGGAGGAACACAGCAGGCCAGGCAGCAGAGGAACAGGAAAGTTGATGTTTCGGGTTGGGACCCTTCTGCAGAGGTGAGGTAGGGAACAAAACAAGAGAGAAATAGCCAGACCTGCTTGTTAAACTGAGAAAATGATGACTCTTATTGTTCATCATGCAGCATATGGGTAGGAGATTGTAATCAAGTTAAAAATGGAGAATTTGAAAGAGGCTGGAAGTTTGGAGCTAGAGGAAGGAATGTATAGTATAATTCTCAGAGAAGAGAAGCTCTGGGATTAGCTGAAGTAGAAAGCAAGCCATCAAGAGCTCAGAGTAATTTTTAGACTGGTTCCTAGGGGACAATGTAACATAATCATAGTAGAAATGAAAATCTCCAGCTAAGTTAAATGGGGAATCTCTTTACTGTAGATTCACGTTTAAATTGCCGACGAAAATGAAATAGTGTTTCATCAATAGCATTTCTGGTCTTTTGTTACAGCAAGTTTCAAAGGTAACATGTTGATGTGGATTCTTTAGCTGTTAACTGGAGGTTTGAATTTCTCTTCTAAAGTTATCAGTCCCTACACCAAAGTGCACTGAAAAATTTTACAAACACTTGATGCAAAGGTGCTTAGGGATTATTAATGAGAATAGTGCTGCTTCTGGGAACAAACTAATCTGTTTTGAAACTACAGAATTTCTAGCTACCATACAAGGTGTTTCCAGATGAATTTCGTAAATATGTTAATATTAAATAGAACTTAGTTTAAAATTTAATGCTAATTTTAACTATACACACTTAAATTATTTAGCATCTGAACTTTATTTTAAAAGCATTAAGACCATTTTCGGTGCTCTCCTGACCTAATGATCCAACGTAAATCTCTGCCTATACCAGGAGTGTCCCAGTTCTAAATCTTTGGGCTGTTGGCAGCAATCAGCTAAGTAAATATGGTCACAGTGAATGTATAAATGAAGGGCAGGGTGAAAAGTGAGAGAAAAAGGGAGGGAGGGATCAGGCTTGGCTCCCGCTTCAAATTACAATTCATTGAGTTCTGTTGCAAAGTGCACGTGTGTGGAAGATGGAAAATTTTGAAAGATACAACCAATGCCCCACCAGCCCTTGTACCTTCCATGACAAGTAATGGCAATTCCATGCCCATTTACCAATTCCAGGGCTTCCCAAAGTTTGTGTCCTGATATCAGTGGGGTGGCATTCATTCATAACTTTCTACTTTTCAAAAGAAAACCTCTTTTACTACAGTCCTATAAAAGTGTCAATCATCCATACCCTTTAAGGTATCAATAGCAGAAACTACAAGCACTTAAAATCCCTTTATCATATGTAAATAAAGATTGCTTAATTGACAACTGTTTCGCTTTATCTTTTCTGTCAATTATACAATGGTCTTTCCTCAGGCACAACAGCTTCAACAGTCTAATGAATATCAAGGGTCTCAGTTGACACTCGCCTCCTGAAATGAAAATCTATCTTTGCTGACAATTTCCTGAGGCAGTCATGCTAAGAAATTTTCAACTTTTCCCACCCAGGACGAAAATTAAACAATTGGAGTGAGGGTCCAAGCTTGAGTAGGTGTAGCTGCTCAGGGAATTACAGGAAGGGACAGACAAAATAAAACCTCAAAATAAAGCAACAGTCTGGCCAAAATTATAATCAGCAGAAAGAAATTATAGCACGAGAGGAAGCCTGCTGTAAATGTAAAAGTGGATAGCAAGAGTTTCTACAGTTATGTGAAAGGGAAAAGTATAAGTAAAAGGGGTGCTGGCTCTGCAGAGATGAAGAACGTGAGTTAATAGCAGATAATAAAAAAAGGTAGATGAAATGAAAAAGTAGTTGGTTCAATTTTCACTATCGAAGCCCTAAAAAGAAACTTCAGTCATAGATGTAAATCAGAAGGTGGACAAAGAGGAACCTAGTGAACTGGAATCAATAGGAAAGAGGTGCTGAGCAAACGGATGGAGCTGTGGGCCTAAAGTCTCTGGGTCCAGGTGGAGTTCATCCTAGGGTCTTAAAAGTTGTAACAATAAGGTAACAAATCTGCAGGCACAAATTTTCAAAATCTGCTAGACAACCCCTCAATTCAAGAAGAGATAATGTAGGAGAAAAAAGGAAGCCATTTATTACGAAGGTTATAGCTGGTAATTTCGAAAAATTCCAAGTAATCATGAAAGGGAAATCATGATTACCTAATTTATTGAAGCTCTTTGACTGAATAACAAGCGCTGTGGATAAAAGGGAGTCTGTAGACATAGTGTACTTGTATTTCCAGAAGGCATGCGACAAAGAGTGACATAAAAAGTTTTTGTGCAAAGTAAGAGCTCATGGCGTACAAAATAACATGTTAGCACAGATAGAAGACTGGCTGGCTAATGGAAAACAGAGTACAATAAATGGGTCTTTTTCTGAATGGCAGGCATGACAAGTACCACAGGGGTCTGTGCTGAGGCCTCGGTTTTTTACAATTTATTTAATGACTTAGATGCAAAGGCACAGCAGATAAATTTGCAAATGACACAGGTAGGTAGGAAAGTCCACCCTCGGGCAACTGTCTGTGTGGTGTTTGCACGTTCTCCCCGTGTCTGTATGGGTTTCCTCCGGGTGCTCCTGTTTCCTCCCACAGTCCAAAGATGTACAGGCTATATGGATTGGCCATACCAAGTTGCCCGTAGTGTCCAGGGGTGTGTAGATTAGGCGGGTTATAGAAGGATGGGTCTGGGTGGGATGCTCTGAGGGTCAGTGTGGACTTATTGGGCAGAAGGGCTTGTTTCCACACTAGGGATTCTACGATGAGGAGGAGGATGCACACAATATACATAGCTGAGATCCAGGTGTTCTACTGCATATGTCACTAAATATCTGTATGTAAATATAACAAGCAATTAAAAAGGTTAGTGGAATATGAGAGGAACTGAACATAAAAGTAAGGGTGTTATGCTTCTATCATATGGGGCACTAGTGACACCACATCTTGAGTACTGTGTACTGTTCTCGTCTCATTATTTAAGGATGGATGTGTATGTGTTGGAGACAGTACAAAGAAGTCTTATTAGATTGATACCTGGAATGAATGAGTCATCTTATGAGGAAAGGCTATACAGATTGGACTTGTTTTCACTGGAGTTTAGAAGACAGAGGTTACTTGATTGAAGTTTACAAGACCCTGAACAATCTTGGTAAGGTGGATGTGGAAAGAATATTTCCACTTGGGGTGAGTCTGTAATGGGGAACACTGTTTAAAAATGAAAAATGAAGGATCTCTCTTTTAGGACAGAGATTAGGAAAAATAATTTCCCAGACAGTCATGCAACTTGGAACTCTGAAGAGGCGGTATTAAGGAATGTTTTTAAGGTAGAGTGGATAGATTCTTGTTCGGCAATGAATCAAATGTTAATAGGGCTAGGTAGGAATTTGATACACAAGCAGATCAGTTATAGCTTTATCGAAGGGTGGAGCAGGCTTGAGGGGCCAAATGACTTCAGCTCCTGTGTATGTCAGTTTTGGTTTCCATTCCTCCGTTTGCTTGCATATGATCTCTGTACAAAGATGTTTGTATAACCACAGGCTGAGACAATTTCCAAAGTCAGGGGAGATTATTATACAGCCAGGTATATGAAACATGAAGCATATTTTCATTCAAAGTGTATTGGAAATCGAGAATGCTCTTCTTCCAAAAGGCTAAGAGATCAATTGAAATCCTAAAATCTGAAATGGTTAGATTTTTGTTAAGGAAGGTTATCAAGGTGTTCAATGCCAAGAGGGGTAGATAAAGATAAGATTTTAGGTCAGGCATGATCCAACTGAAAGGCAAAGTAAGTTGAAATGCCTACTTCTTTATCTATAATGCATAGAAGTGGAAAACTGCAACTTCAAGCTCGAGACTTCTATCAGGAACAAGTACACTGATGTGGTAGGCTGCTAGCACCCATGGAATCATCAAAATACAATGATTTCAGAAAAGAATGGAGAAAGAATATTTCTTTCAAGGTTGCAAAAATAATGTGTGCACGTCTCTTTAAAAGCCTCACTTGTAGCAGGTTACAAATGACCTTACCTGTAGGTGTTATTTAATCAAGAGCAACCATATTCTGCAATGTGCTAAGTAAACTTAAATGCAGTGTAAAACTTTCAGCTCTGGCTTCAAAATAACCCTATGGAAAAATGAACAATTCAGAACTTTATCAAGGAGTGGATTGTTTGCGATCTGGATTTAATTTATAAACTGAAGAATTTCTGTTGGCACTGATATAGCATTTTAGGCAGTAATCAAATCAAGCTTTGCCTTTTCTCATGGCCCTGGTTCGCCTCATCATATGTACCACCCATGGGCTAGAGAATTGGCGGCTTGAAGAAATCTGCAACCAATTCCATCTGGAAAGTGTCTACTGGCACCAGTACAAGAAAGAGGTTTTTTTCCCCTCTCTCTTCTTCCCCCCCACTGCCCCTGAAGCACCTGGACTTTGCTTGATACAGCAGCACAGTTGCAATTGGCAACACTGTGTTGGGCTTGGAAGAGTCTTAAGTACGTACTTGCTGATTTCCATAAATGTGGAATAAATCTATGTGCAATCATCAGTAAAGTGAGGGAAATAACCATCAAGAATGTATCAGTTGACACTGCACCATAACCAAGATCATTTGGTTCTGGACACTATTACAACTTTAAACTGGATTGGGATGCAAATAAGATCTGAATGCCAGGGACAGATGGGAGTAACACTCCTGAATATTGAAACAACATTTAGCTGATGGCATCAAAGGGCCCAAAAAAAGTGAAGGCAATGGGAGTCAAACAGGATACCCTCCAGCAGTTATAAATGAGACAAAGGAAGATTGCTATTGGCTGTTGGAGGTCAACTACTGCACTACATGAGTTTCTCAGAAAAAACGTTCACAATCCAAACATCTTAAGCTACCTCCTCATCCGGGTTCAAATCCCGCCATGGCAGATAGTGGAATCTGAGTTAAGTAAATATCTGGAATTAAGAGTCTAATGATGACCAAATCATCCATTGCTGATTGTTGGGAAAAACCCATCTGGTTCACTATTGTCCTTTAGGGAAGGAAACTGCCATCCCTACCTTGCTTGGCCTACATGTGGTTCCAGACCCACATCAATGTAGTTGACTCTTAACTGCCCTCTGGGCAATTAGGGATGGGCAATAAATGCTGCCTAGCCAGCGACTCCCTCATCTTGTGAATGAACAAAGAATAAAGGACTCCTCATAAGGTTAAGAGTGAGGCTTGCAATTTTTCATTTCTAGAATCCATTCACATCTCCAGTAATAAATGAAGTAGTTTATCTTCCCAAGTCAGGACTTCTTAAATTAATACAGGTATTTCTGATATAACGCAGGCTTCGTTAACACAAATTGGCTGTAAGGTATTTGAAGAATAGTGGACGCTGTTTGGATAATGCAAACTTTATACAGTACAGTATAGCAATTTCCCTATAACACAATTTTCTATGGCGATTTCTATAGCATGAGGTCGCACAAGAACTCAACTAGCGTGCTGGAGGAAAATTACCTATAGATGGCAACATTCATACCACCCAAGTGCTTGGTACTGATCATCTTTAACAACAGAAAGCTCAGCTGGCTCCCCCAACATTCAAAAGCACCACCACCATCAATATCTTAAGTTCAACAGCAAATAGATATTTAACTTTAACAGTCGTATCAATTCCAGGTTAAAGTGTGGAGGGCTGCAATAAGTGATTAACCCCACGACTCTCAAAGCTTCTCTACCATCAACAACATTCAAGATAGGATTGTCAGTAGACACCATTTACCTTGACAGAAACAACGACAACAATCAAGAAGCTTGACACCATCGCGAATAGGACAATTTGTTTGACTCGAGTAAGTGAAAACTGCAAGACGCATTACAGTAACTCAAAAGGTTGTAGGAACACACCCTTCATCACAAGCATTTCAATACATTAGGAATGGACTATTAATGCATCTTAAGCTACCTCCTCACACGTTTCCCACATTCCAAGAACACATCCTAATAACAACGGCATATGTAGAATAAAGTGTTTTCATAGCCAAAGCAGTAATTTGCAATGTCTAAACATCAAAGTTCGTTATTTATGAAATGTTCAAAACGGTTACTTGGTTAGGAATGCTAACGGTTGCTAATCAATCTCAAATTTCTGCAACAGTCATCTGCATGATCTGGGCAGGCAGCCATGTATGTAAGGGTGCATTAAATATTCCTGTCCACCACCTATTGATGACATATCAACAACTCTAGCACAGGGCAAAGCAGGGATATATTAAGTTGAGACATGTCTTGGTTTGTAGGCTTTTCAAGGTAAATTAAACGAATACAATTCTGTTCAGTTGAATGATTTACTAAAAAATTTAACCATTGCCCTCCACAGGAGAGGCAAACCTTGGATGGAAATACTTCTTTTTATTCAATTCGAGGTATTCCTACCTTTAGTCTAAAGATATAGCAATTTTGCTCTATAAACTTCCAAATAAAATTCAGCAGGTATGTTCAATGGATGAAAAACCAGGTACTAGTTTTAATTTTCTTTTTAAAGATATAAATCTTACCTCTTCTCTTCAACCCTATTTACCTTCCATTCTGTTTCTGAGTTTCCTTAAATCAGTGCTACCCATGACCAAGAAAATTTTGCTGACCACCACTTTTTTTTTGGCTTAAGGCGGGGGCATACTCTGTGCATTGAAGCCAGTTCTCCAAACCAGCATTAAATTGATGCAGTACTAAAATATAGGATATATATATATATATATGTAAATATAGTGGCTTATCTACAGGGTGGACTAAAATACTGATCACGAAAAAGGAAAACTGAAAATATCAAATATTTAATCTCATCCAAGTGTTCCTATTTGTGATTAAATGAAAAGCATTTCCAGTGATCAGGGACGGGTTATAAAATTACAACAAGAAGAGGGGGAAAAATACTAACTGCAATATAACAGAAATTCAAAATAGCAGTCTAATCAAGAAGTTTCTGCTGATAATTTGTTCTTTGTTTATACTAAAATAAAAGTTGTAGTGTGAAGGTTAAGAGTGATTTTTGTATGAACAAGTATTTGACTTTTTAAAACCCTGAATGCATTCAATTTAGACATTTGGTGTCTGCATCTGACTTTAATAAATAAACTGTAAAGTAATGCATGGTGATGACACACATTCCTGACACATGCCTGCTTCAACAATGTTCTGAGCAACACACCTCCAAAGGGAAAGGGATGGCAAATCCATGTAAATCTTAAACTCACTTCAGCTAGAAAATAATGAAAATAGGTTAAATTTTATCTTTTCTCCCCCGAGGAAAGGGGCATGTGACTTTAAAAGAAAATACATTTTTCTCCCAAACTGATGACAAAACCGGTCCATTTTCAATGGCTTCTTTAAAATTTAAAATGACACAGAATAATTTAGCTTGTCCATTTTTATTGTGCGTATCCATCTGAAGCTCAAGAATAGTTCAGTCATTCCAGTGGTTCACTGGTCAGCATTGCATATATAGTTCATCCCAAAGACTACTTTGGAAAAAGCACACTATTAATGTGTGCAAAATATTGGCAGCCAGCACACCACCTTCTATTAACAACCCAGAACAAGTTGCCGTACATACCTACTGTGAATAACATGCATTCTAAACATTTTTATGCTTTGGCAAGCACAGGAAACTTCTTTTAAAATAAACTCCTTACTGCTAAGAGGGTCAAGACCTTCAATTTCTTGTATCTTTTAATAAATGCATAGTACCGCACCATCCAGTGAAGACATTACAAGGAAAGATACAATTTGTAGTGTTTCCAAGACATTCTCACATAGTGACATCATTTGGAAGCTTCAAATTTGACGTGGCCAGAGTGGGGGAGCTGAGAGATTTTGGTGGTAAATTGGTGAAAATGTTCAATTTTCAGAGTGTTTTGGAAACCTCTCCTCTGATTTTTGAAGCAAGAATTGCACAAGGGTTAATCAGTCAGGCCATGCTCACCATTCAAAATCGCAAGGCAGAGGGTTTCGGTTTCTGAGTTCAGAGGGGAGGGAAGCTGAATTGGAATTAGAAATTAATACAAGTGAATGAATCTAAAAGGCAGAGGAAGCACAGGTTAGATAAGACAGAAGTGAGTTTAGCAAGGCTAGATGGAATATATTTTAATGTAAGGAGCACGAGAAACAAGATAGATGAGCTGAAGGCACAGATAGACACATGGGAGAACGATGTCTTAACTGCAGCTGAGATTTGGCTAAAAGACAGACAGGACTGGCAGCTCAACATTACTGGTATAGGGTATTCAGACAAGATAGAAAGAGGGAGAGAGAGGAAGTGGGTGTCACAACGATTCAAGGAATTAATTATAGTAGTGGGGAGGGATGCTATCAAGGAAGAATCAAGTGAAGTCATATGGGCAGAAGTAAAAACGCATAAAAGATTCAACATATTACGGGGTGCTGCAGCTCTATAAAACTCTGGTTAGACCACACTTGGAATATTGTGTTCAGTTCTGGTCACCTCTTTATAGGAAAGATGTGGAAACTTTAGAGAGGGTGCAGAGGAGATTTACCAGGATGCTGCCTGGACTGGAGGGCAGGTCTTATGAGGAAAGGTTGAGGGAGCTAGGGCTTTTTTCATTGCGACTTGATAGAGGTTAGATAAGACAGAAGTGAGCAGAGGCATGGATAGAGTGGATAGTCAGAGATTTTTTCCCACAGCAGACATGACTATTATGAGGGGGCATAATTTTAAGGTGAACTGGAGGAAGGTATAGGGGAGATGTCAGAGGTAGGTTCTTCACACAGAGAGTGGTGGGCGTGTGTAATGCGCTGCCGGCAGTGGTAGTGGAGTCAGATACTTGAGAGACTTTTAAGCGACTCTTGGATAGGCACATGGAGGATAGTAAAATGTGGGGTATGCAGGGTAGATTGATCTTAGTAGGATAATAGGTCGGCATAACATGGTGGGCCGAATGGCCTGTACTGTGCTGTACTGTTCTATGTACTGTAGGCCACCAAACAGTCAAGGAGAGAATGGGGATCAAAATGTAATCAAATTTCATAAGTGTACAAGGTAGCGAAAGGGCAAAATTCTTCCATTATAATCAGGAGAACTTTTGTAGCCAGTATACAGAAAGCTCAATAAGGGAGGAGTTCCCAATACTTGTATATTAAGGCATATCAACAGGTGAGCACTGTGGTGACAGTGACCAGAACTTAATTAGTTGTAGGATCTCCTTTTGGAAAAAGACAAGGATGGGCCAGGAATAAAAATTCTTAACTGATAGAAAACTAAGTTTACCAACAGAATATATGATTTGGTCCACGCGGTCCATAAACAGCGGTTTGCAGATAAACTTTGTCAGAGCAGAACTGTGGGAGGTACACAAGGGAAAAATTAGCAAGTATGCAGGCCAAATATACTCCCATAATGGCAAAGGGTGCGACCAAGATTGGAGATCCCTGAATGGTAAGGGACATAACAGTTGGCATGGCCAATCCATCTAACCTGCACATTTTTGGACTGTGGGAGAAAACCGGAGCACCAGGAGGAAATCCATGAAGATACAGGCAGTCACCCAAGGCTGGCACTGAGAGGCAGCAGTCATAACCACTGTGCCCCTTTTTTTAAAAATTCACATGATCTCTATCATAGAATCCTTACAGTGTGGAAGAAAGCAATTCGGACTATCAAGTCTGCACTGACCCTCTGAAGAGCATCCATCCAGAGCCTGTTACCCACCCTACCCATTTTTTATTTTACCAATGGCTACTCCACCAGCCTGCACGTTCCCGGACACTACAGAGTAATAACAAGAGAATTAACATAAAAGGTAAAAGGTTAAGAGGGCAGTTGAGGAGAATTATTTTTTCTGAGGGGGTAAGCAGTCTAAGTCTCACTGCCTGAAAAGGTGGTTAAATCACAAACAGGGGGAGGCGATGGCACAATGGTATTATCATTGGATTGTTAATCCAAAAACCCAGCTATATGTTCTGGGGACCCAGGTCTAAATCCCATGATGGCAGATGGTGGAATTTGAATTCAATAAAAATCTGGAATTAAGAATCTAATGATGAAAACAAATTTATCATTGATTATTGGAATCTGGTTCACTAGTGCCCTTTAGGGAAGGAAACTGCCATCCTTACCCGGTCTGGACTATATGCAACTCCAGACCCACAACAATGTGATTGACTCTTAACTGCCCTCTGGGTAATTAGGGATGGGAAAAAATGCTGGCCTGGCCAGTGATGCCCTCATCCCAAAAATGAATAAAACAAAACTCATAGCTTTTAAGCAGCATTTAAGTATTGACTTGCATTGCCATACCTTCAGATTATGGGCCAAAAGCTAAAAAAAAGTATAATTAATGTAGTCAGATCTTTGTTGACCAGTATGGACATGATGGGCCCAATGGTTTCCTCTGTGCTATGTCCAAGAGTAATGGCTGTTAACATATGGTTGGAGCTATGCTGCTCAAGAGCTCACAATTTCAGAAAGACAGAATCATAGCCCACAGTTTGGGAACTCTGCAGAGTGAATTTGAAAGATTTTCCCAAGTGATGTAAAAATTAAATTGTACAGATTTGTCAAGACACACAGATTAATTCAAAAATTGAGTTTAGAAAAGAAGCACGTATAAATGCATTAGCAAGAGTGGCATAGAGAAGGTAGTGCTTGAAACAACTTTGTGTAAATGGGTAAGTCTGGACTGAAATCAATGTAGAAAAATGAAATAGGAACTATTGTCAGACGTGCACAGAAAGGGTTTTAGTAGCTGACAGATTATAGCCAAATACAAGTTCAAATATAGAAAACTTCAAGTCAATGCAAATTTAGATTAAGCTTATTAATGCTTGAAATATTTTGTTTTAAAATAGTTAATGCCATTTCCAATGTGGCCCATCTTCAGAATTTTACAAACAACTGGAATTGGATTTTCTTAATACTCTAAACCTATACTAATATTTCCAATTTCATTTTCCACATTACACTTCTGCCCCTGCACATCATTCCCAGTTGAGAGCACGCTGCCTGCCAATTCTCTCTTCAGCCACTGAGTGGATTGTAGTGTCTCCAATTTTCTTTCTCCCTCTTCCCTGTGGGAAATTAGGTGCCACTGCTGTACTTGACAGAAAATTTGCAATTAGGAATTTCCTCAGTAGGCGACCGTGTTGACATATCCGACCAGCCCCTGAAGTACAACAATATTATATATCACATTTTTCACAACACTTAGACTGAAGGAGTCAATATCATTCAGTTGCCATAGCACTGTGAAAAAATATTTTCAATTGGCTTTAATACCACGAATTTTGAAAACTGGCAGTGACATTTATTGAGTAAAAAGAAAAATTGGTATTTTTTGGTACGGCCAGAACTCAGGGGCCATCCCATGATGGAACCTCAAAAAAGTCATCACTTTTATCAAGGGCCGTACTGTAAGAGATGGGGAGCAGCACATTTCTAAAATAAGTGCCCAAGCAACAAATCATTCTTAAAAATGTAACAGCTTTAACATAATAAAATTTTCAAGTTCCTATTGTGAGCCCAGGTTCAAATTATATCAGCTATAATCCTGAGGTATCCATTATCTTCTTTTTCTCAAGCTAGCAAAGTTTATTCACTGAGAATTTCAGCAAAATATTAATGAATTGATCCAATACATCTTATACAGGTACAGCAGTTTGAATTTTTGTCATATAAATCATGATTGGAAGAATGCGTTTATTACATTTCAGAATACAGCTGAATGACATTTCTCATTTTCTGTCCCTCATAGCTATCTTTCACAATTAACATTAAATCCCATTGCTTTCTGCCGCAGTCTGCTATTACATAAATAAAACATTGTGGCAGTGAGCTGCCAGCTTTGATTTATACAACGTGCTGCAGTAAAATTGATGAAGTTCTCATCATGCTTTCATAACTTTGTAAGAATTAGCTATGTATATTATATACTGCTTCACAGAAATGCACGAACACCATCAAGATCAATAGTTGGAGATAATTTTAAATATAGATATCTATTTTGATTGTTCATAGTTTTAATGTCAGCTATATGAAAAAAAGTTTTCTGGTTGTTAAATAGTCTACATTTTCCATGTCCTTGAACATCCAGAGCCAACATTTATATGCAACTTCCATGACTGCCTCACTTGGCATCTGAAAAACAGAATCATTTTAGGCTTGTCCTCAGCAAATGGCTGTCAGCTCTATTAAAGTGCCCAATTTTGATTCTAAAACTTAAGCCTCTGTAACAAATCTTTCAATAACTCATATTAACTTAAGGTATAATTTTAAGATGGAACAGTATCAGAAAGCAGTCATAATATTCAGAAATAAAAAGAATTGCTATAATTTCCTGGTTAAGTTAAATTGGTATTCAACTAGTATTCAAGTAATCAGGTTTAATGCTCTGTATGTATTTATTCAAATTCAAAGGTGTGAACTTGAGCAAAAGTTTTACTGAAAGTTTTGCAATTTCAAGACTTAAGGAAATAAAATGAGTGTTTTATTAGAGCTGATAACAGTCTGTTTGAGGACAGGACTTAATTAATTCTGTGCAAGGTGGGGAAGTCAAGAAATCTGTGTTGTTGCTTCTTTTCTGGGATGTGAGCATGACAGACACGGTTAGTATTTGTTGTACGCCCTAGTTGCCCTTGAAATAAGTGGCTTGCTGGATCAATTTAGAGTGCATTTAAGAGTCAAACACATTACTGTGGTTCCGGTTTCACATCTATGCCAGAGCTAGTAAGGAAGGAAGATTTTTTCTTTCAAATCCAAATGAATTGAATTTAAATTCCACCAGCTGCTGGGGTGGAGTCTGAACATATATCTCAGAGCATTAGCCTGGGTTTCTGGATTGATAGACCAGTGACATTGCAAGTCGGCCACCATCTCTGGCTCCAGATTATGAAGGATATGGAAAATATCGGCCAATTAATAATCAGAACATCGTACATTGAAAAATGGTATTGTTGAAGTAATGCCTTTTCCATTTTATAATCTAAGAAATTCAGAGGTCCAGAAGCAATGACATACAATGTCACATCTGGAGCACAGCAAATTGCCCAACGCAAAGGAAACTTACAGTATTTAATGCATTTACTGTAGTATCATCACGAGATGCTGCAAGACAGCCATCTTCTGTAGATCCACCATCACACATCCCTGCAAAGGCAGCCATACTCCTGCATGCAAACACATTTTGCGTTATTCTGAATATAGCCTAAAGGAACATCTTAAAAGAGGAAAGTGAGATAGAGAAATAAAGAGGCGTGGGGAGGGAATTCCAGAACTTGCGACCTAAGCATCTGTAGGTATGAACACCAATGGTGGGTCAATTAAAATTCCATCAGGCAAAGTTCTCAATTTCTTGATTAGTCAAGCACCTGAGCAATTTGTTAGCAGCAAATATTATTTTATCATCATAGCTGTCAGAATGACTTCTTAGAGCTTACACATTTAATTAATTGGTATGTGATAGTATTTTAAATATCTCTCTACACTTACTATTATAACAGCCAAACTCATTGCACCATGGTTGGCTCTGCTGTACAGAAGAGGATAAAGAATGGTAATGCTATAGTAACAGGTGATTCAACAGCAAGAAGAACAGACAGATAGTTCTGTGGTTGCAAACAAGACTTCAGGATGTTTTGTTGCTTTCTAAGTGCTAGAGCTACAGGATATTCTGAGTTGCAAGGGTGAATAGCCAGTGGTAATGATACACATCAGCATTAATAACAAAAGAGAGGAGGTCCTAAAAGCAGAAGTTGGGGAGGTAGCAAGTACATTAGAAAATAGGATCTCAGGATTGATACCAGTGGCACATTATAGTCAAAGTAGAAATAGCATGCTATATTGGATGGATATATGGCCGAACAGATGGTGCAAGGGGGAGGGTTTCAGATTCCTGGGGCATTGGGACTGGTTCTGGTGGCACCAGGACAAGCTGGACGAGTTATACCTGGGCAGGACTGGAACTGATGCCCTAGAGGGTGTATTTGAAAGTATGGTCCAGAAGGATTTAAATTAAAATGGTAGGTGAATGGGAACCTATATAGGGAGATGGGTGACAAAAAACAGGAATGAAACAAAAGACAGAACAGGAAATAAGAATGGCGATGTGCAGAGAAATCAAAGGCTAGAATCAAGCAGAGCCACAACAAAGGGAGCATGAGAATGCTTAAAAAAAAAACAAGCATTATGGGTTTGTGCCTTAATGTGTGAAGCATTTGCAATAACATGCAATAACATGGATGAATCAGTCATGCAAGCAGATTTAAATGGGTACAAAAATAGTGGGGATTATAGAGATGGAGCTGCAGGGTGGTCTGGAGAAGGAACTGAATATCCAGCAATTTTCAGCTTTTAGAAAGGACAAACAAAAAGGGGAAAAAGGAGGTGGGGTAGCACTGCTGATTAAAGAGTATTAATGTTATTGTGAGGAAGGATATTAGTTCTGGTGAAGTAAAATTTGTATTGGCTGAGCTCAGAAACACCAAGGGGCAGAAAACGACAGGAGAGGTTGTATGTAAACCTCCAAACTGCAGCTGTAATGTTGAGGAAGGCATTAAGAAGAAATTAGAGATTCAGGTAATAATAGTATGGCTGTAATAATGGACAAATTCAATCCGTATACAGATGGAGCAAATGAAATCAGTAGCAACAAAGTAGAGGAGGTGGAATTTTGGGCGTGTAAAAGGGATAGTTTTCCGAATCAATATGTTGAGGAACCAATTCAAAAAAAGGCCATTCTTGACTGGGTATTGTGCAACAAAGAAGGGATAACTGACAATCCAGTTGTGCGTGGGCCCTTAGGGAAGGGTAACCACAACAGCAAAGAATTTTACACTAAGATAGAGAGCGACATAGTTGTTTCCAACACCCGAATCATGAATTTAATTCAAGGAAATCATGATGGTATGAGACGCAACTAGCTATGATAAATTAGAGATTATTGTTTCAAGGGATGACAATATATAGGCAAACATTTAAAAGGTGCGCGTGGCCAAATTTCAAAAGCTATTCATCCCAGCATGACATAAAAATAAAATGAGAAATGTCGTCACACTGTGGCCAACAAGGAAAATTAGGGATAGTTATAAATCCAAGGAAAAGGCATACAAGTTGGCTGTAGAAGTACTAAACCTGAGGGTTCGGACAGCGCAGATTCCAGCACATGAAGACAAAAAGACAGATTAAGAGTGGAGAAATAGAGTTTGATAGCAAACTTGAAGGGGCATACAAACCAATAGTAAAATCTTCTATAGATTTATGAAGAGAAAAAAGTTAGTAAAGATGAAAATATGTGCCCCACAGTCAGAAACAGGGCAATTTATAATGTAATGGGAACAAACAGATGGTAGACCAATTAAATATATACTTTAGTTCTGTCTTCTCAAATGAAGACACAAATAAAATTCCAAAGGTATCAGGGAGCACAGGGCCTAACAGGAAGGAGGAACCAAAAGAAATTAATGTTAGCAGGGGAATGATGTTGGGGAAACTAACAGGATTGAAGGCAAATAAATCCCCAGTGCCTGATAAACTTCATCCTAGATTAGTTAAACAAGTGGCCCGAGAAATAGCAGATGTGCTAGTGGTCATGTTCCAAAATTCTACAAGCTCTGGAACAGTTCCTATAGATTGGAGGGTAGCTAATGTAACCCCATTGTTTAAGGAGAGAAGCAGAAAGAAAACAACGAATTAGACTGATTAGCTTGACATCGCCAGTGGGAGAAATGCTAGAGTCCGTTATAAGAGTTGTAAATGCAGAGCACTAGGAAGATAATGACAAAATCAGACCAACTCAGCATGGATTTACAAAGGGGACGTCATGCTTAACAAATCTGCTGCAATTTAACTAATTGAGTGTAAGAGGAGAGCCAGTGGATGTGATTTACTTGTATTTTCAGAAGTCTTTTGATAAGATCCCTCATAAGAGATTTGCATGTAAAATTAAAGAACATGGTATTGGAGATTATGTACTGAAATGGATTGAGAACTAGTTGACACACTGGAATAAATGCACCTTTTTCCAAGGGGCAGGCAGTGATGCGTGGGATACCATAGAGATCCCAGCAATTCATAGTATATATTAATGATTGAGATAAGAAAAAAGTGTTTTATTTCCCAATCTGTAGATGATACAAAGTGGGTGGAAGGGTATGCAGTAAGGAGGATACAGAGAAGCTTCATCATGATTTGGGCAAGTGGACAAATATGTGGCAGATGAAGTAAAATGTGATAAATGCAAGGTTATTCACTTTGGTAGCAAAAACAGGCAGGCAAATAATATGAATGACAATAGATTGGGAAAACAGGAGGTGCAACAAGACCTGGAGGTCCTTATACACCAGTGCTGAAAATAAACATGGGGGTGCAGTATGAAGTGAAGGCAGCAAATGGTACATTAGCCTTCATATGAACAGGATTCAAGTACAGGAGCACAGATGCCTTGCTGTAATTCCACAGTGAATTGCTAAGATCACACCTAGAATATTGCGCGCAGTTTTGGTCTTATGAGTTTGGATGTTCTGGCTACTGAGGAAGTGTTTATCAGACGGATTCCTGGGATAGCAGGGACTGACATATGAGGAGAGAATGGATAATTTAGGACTATATTCTTTAGAGTTTAAACAGGGTGGGATCTCATAGAAGCCTATAAAATTCTTACATTAGACAGAATAGATACAGAAACAATGATCTCGATGATCAGAGAGTCCCGAAACTGCGATTACAGTGTAAGGACAGTGGGTAGGCTGTTTAGGACAGAGATGAGGAGGAATTTCTTCAGCCAGAGAGTGGTGAACCTGTGGAATTCTCTGCCCCAGGAAACTGCTAAGGCCAAAATATTGAAGACTTTCAAGAAAGATGTAGATATAGTTCTTACGACTAAATGGATCAAAGGACATGGAGTGAAAGCAGGGATAGGATACTGAGTTGGTTGATCAGCCATGACCATATTGAATAGTGGAGCAGGCTTGAAGGGCTGAGTGACCTACTCTTGCTCTTATGTTTCTATAATTAACCAATAGAATTAGGAATAATTTAGCATGTTAAAAGAAAAACAACGAAGAATCAATACAAGTGGTTGTACATGATTATTCCAATCTCATCAAACCAAATTGTAGTCTGCGCTTTTTCCCTCTTTTGCTTTTGAGACTCCCAATTTGGATAGCGATCAGTTGCAAGAACACTATGTGTTCCCCTAATCTTCCCCTAATCTTCCCATGCCAGGGCCCTGGAGCCAATTGTGGCCTCTCACTATTAGCCCAACAGGTAGGTGAACTCAGTACGTAACAGGGATTGATGAGGGCTTTTGAAGTGCAGTGGTAATGGCTACCTTTGGACCACAAAGCTCGGATTCAAGTCCCACCTGCTGCACAGGTGTATCACAACATCTCCAAACTGTTGATTAAAAATACCCAAAAAAGAGATTGAATGTTCAACCTTCCCATCTGTTAGGTGGTTCTTCTCCCTCTATCCCCATCTCTCCCACAAAAACCACCCTCTCCCCAATCTATTTCTAAGCTATATCACCACAGGTTTGGTTGTACTGTTCATTTATGATTTATTTGTAAATGTTACTTTCTGCTGACCCAATCATAGACATAAGGAACAAATCTTGTAATTACATCCACCATTATAAATTCTATTTCTATACAAGAAAACAGGTCCCCCCTTTCTTCTGCAATCCAGTACCATAGAGTCCTGAATGGAATTGTATGAATGATGCCTTTCATGTGGTTAGTTTCAGAGGGCATGGGCCAAAGCCAAAAATCACATTGCATGACCCAACACAATACGGTATGAGGGAGAGTTAGGGAATTGTGCCCCAAAATTGTACAGCTGAGGAAAACAGCTTCTATCAGCAAAACTAAATCAATCCATTATTTAATACATATAGAAATAATCAAGCATTTCTATTTGCATTTTCTTGCAGGCATGTAAAACAAAAGGAGCCAAACTACTTGTATTCTTTCAAAGTGTTGACGCAAGGGATGAAGTTTCTGGCACATTCTTACCTGGCAGCTCTTAGGTACATAAGAAGATCACAATCATTGACACCCGGTGTCCAGACCAGCTCCTCATGTTCAGTTACCATTTCACCAGTGGACAGGGGAACAGGCTTCAATTCTGGAAGTTTAGCCTAAAAAAAGTTTAATTATCAATGTTTTTCAACACAAAAGTAGAAGAGTTTCATGACCAGGAATAATCTAAACCAAAGAATCTCTTCAGAACAAATAAAAAAAAAACAAAAAGTGAGTCAAGAAGGCAAATAAACAAAATTATCAATTCACAGAATAATTAACAATGAGGATGGCTATTTGGCTCATCTTGGTTCATTCATCTGAAAAGGACAAAGTGCTCCACTGTAGCACCCATTTTGATCTTAAATGCATCCAAAGTCTTTGTCTTGAATAATTCACCTGAGATTCTGTTCCTGATGTTGATCATTCATGTCTGAAGAACATATCATCCATAATTTTCCTTTGAGTTAAATGAATGTGAGACCCTTTGTCATTCTCTATAAAGTAGTTTCTTTCTGAAGAAGGGTCCCGGCCCGAAAGCTCAACTTTCCTGCTCCTCCGATGCTGCCTGGCCTGCTGGGCTCTTCCAGCTGCACAGTATGTTATCTCAGACTCCAGTATCGGCAATTCTTACTACCCACTTCCTGTATTATTGTTGGTATAAAATTTACTCCATTTCAAAAGGTTAAAATCTCCTACATATATTTTCAAAGGGTAAATAATCCCAAGATTTACTGGTCCTTCCTTACAGCTCTACCACTCTTTGGTTCTTTCTTGCAGTACCTCCTTTATGATGAGGCAAAATGAACTGATCACACTATTCTGGCCCTGGTTTTGCCAGGGCACTTTAGACTCTGATCATGACTTCTTTTGATTTTTATTCTACATACATACAAACAACAGCCAGAAAACGATCCTCTGGCCCATCCAAATCGTCCTACATAATTTCCTATCCCCTACTTTACAACCAAATACCGGGCATTTCTTTAGAGTGATCTGTGAACCAGGAATGCATACAAGCTTACATGTAGTCCCCCTTTGATCTTTGGGTCTTTTCAATTTAAAAATAACTCATAGCTTAACATAATGTTTTAAACAAGATAAAATGTTAGTTTATAACACAGCTATTGATGAAATTTCATTCCATAAAAAGTGGTTTGCTATTGTCTAAACTGTTTAAAGTAAGGAAGGGATAAAATTTACTTATGAAGTTTGAAAATTAAATCAATTCCAAATATTGTTCAAGGCTTGGCTTGCTTTAACATTCTCCTTTTGAAGTGAAGGTGGCCAGATTCAGCAAATATGATGGTTTCTCTTGTCAAATTGGCAGTTTGCTTCTGACAGTGGACTCAGTAGTTACAGCAGTTTCAGGGTTGAAAACAAAGGCCCCTTTGCTTAACCGGTCCTACTACGACAACACTTGAAAATTTTCCGAAAGCGGAGCAAGGAATTCTGTGCACTATCCTTTGTAACTTGCACAGGCAAAGAGAAAACCTAACATTCACTTGCTGTTTACAATTAGTTCAGCCAGGTGTGGTGACTGGAGCTTTCTACACAGATTCTCACAAGATTTATGCACAACATGGTTATTCTCAAGATAACAAGGTGTAAAGCTGGATGAACACAGCAGGCCAAGCAGCATCAGAGGAGCAGGAAGGCTGACGTTTCGGGCCCAGACCCTTCTTCAGAAATGGGGGAGGGGAAGGGGGTTCTGAAATAAATAGGGAGAGAGGGGGAGGCGGATAGAAGATGGATAGAGAAGATAGGTGGAGAGGAGAGAGACAGGTCAAAGAGGCGGGGATGGAGCCAGTAAAGGTGAGTGTAGGTGGGGAGTTAGGGAGGAGATAGGTTAGTCCAGGGAGGACAGGCAGGTCAAGGGGGCGGGATGAGGTTAGTAGGTAGGAGATGGGGGTGGGGTTTGAGGTGGGAGGAAGGACAGGTTAGGGAGGCGGGGATGAGCTGGGCTGGTTTTGGGATGCGGTAGGGGGAGGGGAGAGTTTGAAGCTCGTGAAGTCCACATTGATACCATTGGGCTGCAGGGTTCCCAAGTGGAATACGAGTTGCTGTTGCTGCAACCTTCGGGTGGCATCGTTGTGGCACTGCAGAAGGCCCAGGATGGACATGTCCTCTGAGGAATGGGAGGGGGAGTTAAAATGGTTCGCGACTGGGAGGTGCAGTTGTTTGGTGCGAACTGAGTGTAGGTGTTCTGCAAAACGGTCCCCAAGCCTCCGCTTGGTTTCCCCGATGTAGAGGAGGCCACAACGGGAACAGCGGATGCAGTATACTACATTAGCAAATGTGCAGGTGAACATCTGCTTGATGTGGAAAGTCTTCTTGGGGCCTGGGATGGGGGAGGTGTAGGGGCAGGTGAAGCACTTCCTGCGGTTGCAGAGAAAAGTGCCAGGTGTGGTGGGGCTGGAGGGGAGTGTGGAGCGGACAAGGGAGTCACGGAGAGAGTGGTCCCTCCGGAAAGCAGATAAGGGTGGGGAGGGAAAAATGTCTTTGGTGGTGGGGTCGGATTGCAGATGGCGGAAGTGTCGGAGGATGATGCGTTGGATCCGGAGGTTGGTGTGGTGGTACGTGAGGCCGAGGGGATTCTGTTTTGGTTGTTATTGCGGGGAGGGGGTGTGAGCGATGAGTTGCGGGAAATATGGGAGACACGGTCGAGGGCGTTCTCGACCACTGAGGGGGAGAAGTTGCGGTCCTTGAAAAACGAGGACATCTGAGATGTACGGGAGTGGAATGCCTCATCCTGGGAGCAGATGCAGCGGAGGTGAAGGATTTGGGAATAGGGGATGGCATTTTTGCAGGAAGGTGGGTGGGAGGAGATGTATTCCAGGTAGCTGTGGGAGTCGGTGGGCTTGAAATGGATATCGGTTTCTAGGTGGTTGCCAGAGATGGAAACAGAGAGGTCCAGGAAGGAGAGAGAGGTATTGGAGATGGTCCAGGTGAACTTAAGGTTGGGGTGGAAGGTGTTGGTGAAGTGGATGAACTGTTCGAGCTCCTCGTGGGAGCATGAGGCGGCACCGATACAGTTGTCAATGTAATGGAGGAAGAGGTGGGGTTTAGGGCCACTGTAGCTACGGAAGAGGGATTGTTCCACGTAACCTACAAAGAGGCAGGCATAGCTTGAGCCCATGCGGGTACCCATGGCCACCCCCTTTGTCTGTAGGAAGTGGGAGGAATTGAAAGATCCGTAGCTACACTGGCCCGAAACGCCACCTCTTCCTCCGTTACATTGATGACTGTATCGGTGCCGCCTCGTGCTCCCACGAGGAGCTCGAACAGTTCATCCACTTCACTAACACCTTCCACCCCAACCTTAAGTTCACCTGGACCATCTCCAATACCTCTCTCTCCTTCCTGGACCTCTTTTTTTAATGATCCGGCGACCACCGAGAAACCGATATCCATTTCAAGCCCACTGACTCCCACAGCTACCTAGAATACATCTCCTCCCACCCACCTTCCTGCAAAAATGCCATCCCCTATTCCCAAATCCTTCACCTCCGCTGCATCTGCTCCCAGGATGAGGCATTCCACTCCCGTACATCTCAGATGTCCTTGTTTTTCAAGGACCGCAACATCCCCCCCCCTCAGTGGTCGAGAACGCCCTCGACCATGTCTCCTGCATTTCCCGCAACTCATCCCTCACACCCCCTCCCTGCAATAACAACCAAAACAGAATCCCCCTCGTCCTCACGTACCACCCCACCAACCTCCGGATCCAACGCATCATCCTCCGACACTTCCGCCATCTGCAATCTGATCCCACCACCAAAGACATTTTTCCCTCCCCACCCTTATCTGCTTTCCAGAGGGACCACACTCTCAGTGATTCCCTTGTCCACTCCACACTCCCCTCCAGCCCCACCACACCCAGCACTTTTCCCTGCAACCGCAGGAAGTGATACAACTGCCCCTAAACCTCCCCCCTCACCACCATTCCAGGCCCCAAGAAGACATTCCACATCAAGCAGATGTTCACCTACACATCTGCTGATGTGGTATACTGCATTGGCTGTTCCCGCTGTGGCCTCCTCTACATCGGGGAAACCAAGCGGAGGCTTGGGGACCACTTTGCAGAACACCTACACTCGGTTCGCAATAAACAACTGCACCTCCCAGTCGCGAACCATTTCAACTCCCCCTCCCATTCCTCAGACGACATGTCCATCCTGGGCCTCCTGCAGTGCCACAACGATGCCACCCGAAGGTTGCAGGAACAGCAACTCATATTCCGCTTGGGAACCCTGCAGCCCAATGGTATCAATGTGGACTTCACGAGCTTCAAAATCTCCCCTCCCCCTACCGCATCCCAAAACCAGCCCAGCTCGTCCCCGCCTCCCTAACCTGTCCTTCCTCCCACCTATCCCCTCCTCCCACCTCAAGGCCCACGCCCATCTCCTACCTCCTAACCTCATCCCGCCCCCTTGACTTGTCCGTCCTCCCTCGATTAACCTATCTCCTCCCTAAATCCCCACCTACACTCACCTTTACTAGCTCCATCCCCGCCTCTTTGACCTGTCTGTCTCCTCTCCACCTATCTTCTCCTCTATCCATCTTCTATCCGCCTCCCCCCCCTCCCTATTTATTTCAGAACCTCCTTCCCTTCCCCCATTTCTGAAGAAGAGTCTAGGCCTGAAACATCAGCCTTCCTGCTCCTCTGATGCTGCTTGGCCTGCTGTGTTCATCCAGCTCTACAGCATCTGCAGTTCCTACTATCTCTGAGATATGGTTATTCTCAACTTGGCTTTTGTACAATTCAAAATTTAAACATGACGAGTTATGTTTGGGTTCCACCAGGCCCACTCAACTCCTGATCCCATTTAAGCATTGGTTGAAACGTGGACAAAAATCTTAAATTCCAGAGTGGGAGAGACATCATGGCAGCATTTTACATTCAAACTCATTATCCTTGAACTGAGTGGTTTGGAAGGCGATCACAGAGGGTAGTTGAGAATCAATCGCATTGATGTCTCTGGAGTTACATGTAGGTTACACAAGGTAAGAGTGGCAGGTTGCCTTCCCTAAAAGGCTTTAGTGAACCAGATGGATTTTTACAAAAAAAACCGAGTGCAGTTTGATGGTCACCGTTGCTGAAACTAGCAGGTTAAAAGTATGGCATCAAGGAGCCTTAATAAAAACTAGAGTCAGTGCAAATCAGTTGAAGTTATACATAGCACAAAGGAATATGGTTGTTGTTTCTGGAGGTCAATCATCTTTGGACCAGGGCGTTACTATAAAAGTTCCTTAGATTTGTGTCCTAGGTCCAGCCATCATCAGCTGTTTCACCAATGACCATCTTTCCATCATAAGGTCAGATGCATGGATGTTTGCTGACGATTGCATAATGTTCAGTACTGTTCGCAGCTCCTCAAGTATTGAAGCAGTCTGAGTTCAAATGCAGCAGGACCTGGATAACATTCAGGCTTAGCTGTTGAGTGGCAAGTAACAAGCACACCATACAACTTCAAGGTATTGATCACCTCCAACAACAGAAAATCCAACTTGACGTTCAATGGTATTATCATCACTGATTATCCTACTATAAACATCCTGTGGGTTACCACTGATCAGAAACTGAACTGGACTAGCCATTGAAATTATTTGGCTGTAAGATCAAGTAAGAGGCAGGGAATTCTGCAGCAAGTAACTCACAGCCTAATTCGTTGAAACCTACATGATACAGGGCAGGAACACAATAGAATACTCTTTACTTGCCTGAATGGTGCAGCTCCAAAACTACACAAAAAGCTCAACCCATCCGGGACAAAGCAACCAGCTTGATTGGCTGCTAATTTAACACTTTCGACATTCACTCTCACCACCAACTCTCAGAAGCAACAGTGTGTACAAGAAGCTCTGAAACAACTCATCAAGGCTCTTCAGATAGCCAAGCCCACAACCTTAAGCACCTAGGAGGACTGCTGACACATGGTAACTCTAACTCCTTCAGGTCACACAACATCCTGAACTTGGAGCTATACTGCCATTTTTTGCGAAGTATGACACCCACTATTGAATTCAACACACTCAATTTTATTGTTTCTCTGTATTCTTTGGAAGCCTACTACATTGGTTTCAACTTTATCTATACTTATTTCAACACCATTCATGAATGTGTGCGCCACTCATTTGCCTTCATACTTGCAGGACTTTACACTGGAGAATATTATTAGCTCCATCTGAAATGTTATTCTACTAGATTTACTATATCACATATGATATTGGTCCAGTTCCCATGCAAAAATCTGTGTAAATACAACTTCAGCATTTCTATTTGCTATGCTGTTTAACAGCAGACTCTCTGTGATATTGGGCAGCTTTTGTTTTAAAACTGGGCCAACGATAGCCCTGAAACATAACTGTAAAACAAAATTGCCCTTGGCTAGACACCTGCATTTCCATGTACTTACAAGGCATGATCATTTAGTTTTTCCAGGTCACAGTCAGTGTATATTTGTACAAAAGAAATATCACTTGTCTGATCATTTAATCATTGCTTCAAACTGCAGAAAATAAACAAAATACAACTAATGAATGAAAACCAAAAGAACTGCAGATGCTGTAAATCAGGAACAAAAACAAAGTTGGTGGAAAAGCTCAGCAGGTCTGGCAGCATCCGTGGAGGAGAAAACAGAGTTAACGTTTCGGGTCCAGTGACTTTGTTTTTGTTAGAACTGATGAATGACTGTACACGGGTATTTGCACATTGTCTTAAAGGGACAGTGATCAAGGGCAAATGTATCAGTAATTCTGTGCGTGAAGTGTTCAGCACGTTTATGTTGCTGCCCAAAAGTGCTGTTTCTCTGAACATTAAGCACTACTTCTTCACTTTGCAGAGTAGCGTTTAGTAAACTCGTTGAATATAACCTCTAATGACCCGTGGAAATAGTTATTAAGGCGAGTAACATGATACAACCGTTGCTATTAAATTAATGCAATGATCATCATGAGATCTAATTAGTAGTAATCACTGTACAGATAGTTCATTGCCTTTTGGGCATTAGCATTTAGTTTTTTTTTAAAAAATTGGCACATTGTTACAATTTTAAAATAGATCAACATAAATATTGAAGCAATGCTTAAATTGAAATAACTATATGGTAGTAAGACATTTTTATCATGTTTTTTAATATTCTACAATATCCCTTTAGTTTCACTTACAGGCATTAGTCCTCAGCTGAAAACGGCATGATGAGTAAATTTGTGCAATTATCATGCAAATTTCAAAACAAATTTAGGCACTAAACTCATTGTTTATTGCGAAGGGTGTAAATGAGGAAGTACACATGTTGAGTCAATTGAAAAACAAAAATTTACACAGTCAGATACCGTAAGAAAAAGATGTTGATGTCTAAACTGGTAATGGATAAGCAGCTGTGTGATAATTGTACAAATTTCTTTGCCATGCTGTTGTCTACTGAAGACAGTTTGGTTGGTGCCTGTAACTGGAACTAAATGAGTATTATAAAGCATTAAAAACATAATAAAATGTCTAACTGTACACAAATAGTTCAAATTCTTTATTGAATATGGTTTCAACTTAAACATTACTCCAGTGGACATGTTGATCAGTTTTAAAATTGTAATCATGTACCATATGAAAATAATTAAAGGCTTATTTAAAAATACCATCAACGAACACTGATTTTTGGGGTGTTGGAAAATCTAAAGTCAAAACGCGTGGAACAAAAGAATGCAAATGAAATTATCTGAAGATCAGACAAACAACGAAAGCGAAACTTGTAGGTGTAAGATTTCTTTCCTTCTAATCAAAAAACAATATTCTCATCTGGCAACACGCAAAAGCAGGTTTAAATGTTACATTGCCTTAACCTCAAGTTATGATCACAATGAGGTTACTGAAAAGTTTAAACTTTCTGTGCTGCTTTCTACTTTCTTACAAAACCTCTTTCAAGTTTTTCTATGCGATGAATCCCCACTAAATCAACCACATTTTTGAATTAGAACCCCAATGACAGAAATAAAAAGTTAAAAAAAAATCAAAGGCTGATTAATTCATGGGACTTCATTGTCAAACTCAAAAGATTAGTTCAATCAAAATTAGAGAATAAAACTGTTTATTTGATTTAAGTTTAATTTTGGACTATAAATAGGCAACAAAGTGGTGAATGAGGTTTCATGTTACCACATTCCTTGTACGAAAAGGCAGCCATAAATGCAACATATTGCATGCTACCACCTTGGATCTTAAAATTTCTTTAATTCCAAAAAAAAACAAGAAGTTTGATGAGTCAATGCGTAATTTCTATTCCCAGCATGGACGAATTGGGCCGAAGGGCTTATAACTATGACTCGTCTCCTCTGGTGATTTTTCACTTATTTATTATTCTCCCTCTCCTTCAACAGCAAGCATAGAAAGTAGGAAGCTTTACTTTAAAAGAATAGAAAATAGAATAATGCAGACGATGCGAGGAACATCATTCCATTATGAGCGCAAGAAGTAAATTTCATGGGGCAGAATACACACTTCTGTTCACTTCGAAGTCCAGAAAGTTTACAGTACAGAAAGAGACCATTCAATCCATCATGTCTATGCCAGCCACCTAACAGGAAAAAGAAAACTAGGCACTCATTTTAATCCCACCTTCCAGCACCTAGTTCACAGTCTTGCAGGTTACAGCCCTTCAGTTGTTGATCCATGTATCTGTGAAATGAGTTGAAGGTTTCGACCTCAAAGTGGGCAGTGAATTTCAGGCACTACACACTGGTTCAAAAAATGTTTTCTCATATCCCCTGTAATCTTTCTGTGCCCCTTGGTAAATGGCCTGCTCGCTAGGGGAAATAGATCTTTCCTGTTCACTATCTGAATCCATTATTTTGTACATCTCATTTAAGCCTCCCCTGATCTTCAAATAAAAAAACAACACTAATCAATCCAAACTTTCGTCATAACTGCAATTTTCAAGTCCTGGCACCATTCTTGTAAATCCTGCCTATACTCTGCCTGAAGCAATTATGGTTTTTCTGTAATACAGTGACCAGAAATGTACACAAAATTCCAGCTGTGGCCTAGCCTGTATTACATACATTTCCAGCTTTACATCCCTGCTTTTGTATCCATTGAAACACAGAAAAATATAGGAGTATACCTTTTGGTCCTTTGAGCCTTATCTGCCATTCAATATGATCATGACTGATCATCCAATTCAGTATCTCTCTTGCTGCCCATCCTTAAATTTGACGTGTTTAGCCTGAAGGACTATATTTACCTCCTTCTTAAAGGCATTCAAATGTTTGGGCTTCAACCACTTTCTGTAGCAAAGAATTTCATAACCTCAGCAATGGGTGAAGAAATTTCTCCTCATCTGAGTCCTAAATGGCCTGCCCTATATACTTAGACTGTGACTGATTTCTGGACACCCCAATCATCAGAAATATCCTTCCTATATTCACCCTGTCTTGTCTGGTCAAAATTTTGTAGGTTTCTATGAAATCCCCTCATTCTCTGAAACGCCAGTGAATATGATTCTAACCAATCTAGTCTCTCTTCATACATTAACTCTGTCATCTCAGGAATCAGTTTGGTAAACTTTCATTGTGCTCCCTCCTTAGCCAGAGCATCCTGCCTCAGATTATTGTACAACGGGTATTGTGTACAATGGCAGCAGTACATCCCTGCTCCTGTACTCACATCCTCTTGCTATGAAGGCCAACATACCACAGGCCTTCTTCACCACCTGCTGCACCTGGATGCTTACTTTCAGCAACTGGTGCATGAGGATATCAGTTCTTGTTGCCAATTCATTTCCATTCAGATAACAATTCACATTTCTGTTTTTGCTACCAAGGTGAATAACTTCACTTTTATTCACATCATACTTCATCTGCCATGCACTTGCCCATTCGCTCAATATACCCTACAGCTTATCCAAAAAAACAGAAAGCAGTGCACCTGCCCCTTTTGTAAATTCTGAGCTCAAATCATATGGCCTCATTTGATGGTTCAGTTAGGTTATCACCCTTCTTCACAGCTATAATTGATTCTTTAGATAATAAAGAATCATGTTGTTTTAATCCCCCCGTTCTATCCTGCCTGAAGACCCCACACTCAAAAATGCTAAGCTGCCATTGTGCAGGAGGAGAGCATGGTGCGTGTGCGTGTCGTGCGTGTCACGCGTGTGTGCACGGGGTGTGCATGTCGTGCGTGTGCGTGTCACGCGTGTGTGCACGGGGGGTGCGTGCACACGTGTGTTTGGGGGGAAATCATGTGTGTGAGCGGGCGGGTCGTGCGTCTGTGCGCAGTGGCCTTCTAATTTACACAGCTTCGCTACGCATTTTCTTTATCAAATAAGTCATTGGGGAACACAAACAATGATGACTTCTTATTCATTTTGCTTTGGAGTTTCTGCAATCATTTTGTTTTGTACCAATCAGAGCATAACTGTCACTGATTTACATGAAATCTAGTGGGTATGTACAATAGAAATCTTTACTGCATGGCTTTTATGCGCTTTGCAGAAGCAATATGCCTTAGGCAATGCAGGATAGTTAGCCGTCAAATCTTTCAGTGCAACGTGACTGCTGGCAAGCTGCCAGAGGCATACAGACTTCTCGAATTGCCTACAACTCGATATAAAAATAATGGAAAGTTGTGTTCCCAGTGCACCACCAAGGCTGCCAATCTCAATGTATGTGGGTTGAACATGTGCTTTTGCCCACCTGTTTCCTTGGTAACATGTGGCACAGAAACTGATGCAATCAGCTCAGTAACTGCATCTGTCACTCTACCTGCTGGCAAACAAACTAGCCTGAGAAGGTTCAACCTGGCTGAAGGCTAGTGCTAATCCCTGACTCATGGGACAGAGGGATATGTTAGCATTGCTTACTTTCAATTTAATTAGTAGAAGAAATCTATGATGCATATAACACTTCTCATGCTCCATTTAAACCGACTTACACAACTGGCATGCTGAAAATGATTTCTGGCAGAAGGATCTCAGGATTGGATCTTTGCTCAAATCAGGAATTCTTTCCCCAAAAGACAGTTGAGGATAGGACAACTGCAAAAATTCAAATTAAGACTGACAGATATTTGTTAGGCATGTGCATTAAGGATTACAGAATTAAAACTAGTGGATGGAGTTAAGATATAGATCAGCCATGATCTAACTTAACGGTGGGTTCTCTGGTGCAGTGGCTAGTGCCTCTACCACTGAAACAAGAGGTTTGGGTTCAAATCCTACCTGCTCCAGAGGTGTGTCATAGAACAGGTTTAAATACTACAATGGTTAGAAACATCGAGCAAGGCCGTCTTTGGTGCAGGGGCACTTAACATTTCTTAAACAAGGGCCAAATCCACACATGATAGCAAATGAATGAACCGCACATGATTTAACATACTTTAGTCAGTCAAAATAATGAGTAAAATCAAAAATGTTTGAAACATTGCAAGGCGATGCTGTCTGCAGCACTCACAGAAATGTTGAGATATAAGTTTAAATTAAAAACTAGGAAACTCAGGTGGGGGATAAAAGTATATCAATGTTTCATAAAATCTAGACTCCGCCTAACCTCAAGTGCAACAAATTAAGAAAAATGCCGAGGACTGTGATGCTAGAGAATGAGATCTCATGAGAAGGTCAATGCGTACATATTTTGAATATCTCCATGCCTATGGGTAAAGGCAGCAAACAGGCCTGAATTTCACTTGTGACCCTTACATAGGTGATCCCATGTGACAAATTCCCATTGCCCAGCTACAAAGACTGGATACCTTTAGAACGGACATAGGTCCTGAACTAGTGGAGGTTGAAGGCTTCATTATATTCTGTTCACAGTCCGAATTGTTCAGTTACCTGAGCACCAATCACAAAGCAGTTGGCAGGCAATAGGCATTGACGTCTGCTCACTGGTCCACAGACACATCAGTTACTCACTGCCAACCAAAGCTTCAGTTATACACAAGCCTTCATGCTCCAGCTCACCTGCAAACCAGACTTCAACTACTTTTCAAACAAGTAACTGTGTAAACAGTATACACAATGGAGGGCTGGTTACTTGCTTTCAAAACACATAGCAATCCTTGGTTTTAAAACAGTCCTTTTCCTTTTCAGACTCAAATGAAAACTACAGAAAAAAATAAAAAAGCAGATTTAACACAATGTTTTAAATTTTGCGGGCTTACAGAATTTGTGAAGGTTGCTAACTGCTGAACTTAGATCAATGAAAGAGCAGCCTTATTTCCGCTAATAGAGGATTGATCTTTGCTAATTAAGGAAACGCAATACACTGCAACCAACAGGTAAAGATACAACAGCTTCAGAGAACTGAAACACCAGATGCAATGATTGATGGAGGCATAGTGGCTGGGACAGGAATGAGATTCAGAAAACAGACACCAGACAGGGGTAGAACAAACCAAAATCTGAAAAATAAATATGAATGTATAATTTAGCGGCTGGATTAGACAACTCAACCACCCTTCAGTAAGATCATGGCTGCTCTGATTACACAACATACTTGCCTAACCTCAACAAATTTCAATCCCTTGCTTAAAAGAATCTATCTACCACATACTCAAAGCTTCTGCTTTCACTGTCTTTTGAGGGTAAAAATCTTCTATCCTTAAATAAAAGCAGAGGACATGAGTGGAGCAGACCAATGGAGAGAGGACAACAGATAGCGCAGAGGAGACTAGGCCACATATACGAGCGCATATGGACAGAGTTGGGCTGAAATTCATCACTTTGCACTGAATGACACGCTGACACAGAGCTCACAGAGGAAAAATAATCCCTGAGGTGTCATATTTGCCAGAAATGGCATTAAGTTTTAGAGGGGGAAAAAAAACCTGGCAGTAAAAGAGCAAGTTACATCTGTTAGACAGGGTGTATGTATCTTCAGCCAAGTTACAGGAATGCCCTCTGCATCATCTTTCTTTTCCTTTCAGATCTCTTTTTCCCCTCTGTAGTCAACCTAGCAAAGTTCATCAATGTTTTGGGAGCATGATGACTCCCTTGTGATTAGGAACTTGAATACATTCATGTGTAGGTTTGAACATTGTGCAGCGATTCCTAAAATGCAAGCCAGGGTGAGCAACTGATCAAAGCTTATAGAATTACAACTGATCAAATGGCTTCAAGTTAGGTAAACTGGTTTAAGTACAATTGGGCAGCCTCAGCGGCACTTATTAAATAGTGCCTGATTAACTAACCCCTGTGTAATTCAAACTGAATGCCCAAAGAAGTCTTACAACGTGGTTTGTTGTTTTTTTAAATAAAAGCCTGCACAAATAACACGATCACCACATAATCACAATACTTTAGCAGCTTGCTCAAGTCACACAGAAATTAGACTTTATTTGAAAAAAAGGCAGGAGGGTTTATTTGCAGAATTGCCATATTTGGTGGTGAGTACACTCAAGCAGCACCTCGAAAGACAGCATTCTTTTATATATTGGACTTGGCCTCTGCATCTTCAATGTACCCTTGAAGCAAATTTTGATAAGTACCAAATGGTAGAGCAAAACAATGATCTCAACTGACTATACACCACTGCTGGTTAGCTCAGTTGGCTGGATGGTAGGTTTGTGATACAAAAGTGATGTCAGTGTAGGTTCAACTACCACACTGGCTGAGGTTTCCGTGAAAGGCTCTCCTACTCAAGCTCAGCCCTTGTCTGAAACAGTGACCCTCAAGTTAAACTCATCACCAGTTGTCTGTCTCTCTCTCTCTCTCTAATGAAACAGCTTCCCTTTCATCTGGTAAGACTAAGGCAACTTTAGCTTTTATACCATTACCAATGTTGATGGGTCAAGTCAGTGGGCAAAAAGTTGGCAAATGGAGTATAATATGGGAAAATGCAAACTTGTTCATTTTGGAAGGGAGAACAGGAGAACAGTATTATTTAAAAGGAGAAAAACTGTAGAAAACTGCAGCACTTGGTGGGGGAAGGGGGAACTTGTGCATGAAACACAAAGCAAGCACACAGGTGCAGCAGATAATCAGGAAGTCTAATTGAACTTTGACCCTTTATTTCAAGGGTGATGGTGTGTAAGATTAGGGAAGTCTTACTGTGACTGTGCAAGGTACAAGTGAGGCCACATCTGGAGTACAGCGAGCAGTTTTGGTTCCTCTATTTAAAGAGTGATACCCCTTCCTTGGAGGCAGTTCAGAGAACATTCAGAAGAATTATATGGAGGGATTATCTTGTGAGCAAAGGCTAAACTCACCTGAGTTTAGAACAATGAGAGGTGATCTCATTGAAACATACAGGGTTCTTAAGGGACTTGACAGGGTCAATGCTGAGAGGATGTTTCCCTCATGGGAGAGTCTAGGAACAGAGGGCATAGCCTCAGAATAAAGGGGCACCAATTTAGTATTGGGATGAGGAGGAATTTATTCTCTTAGAGGATTGAATATCTTTGGATCTCCTTGCCACATGGAGCTCTCGGGGCAGGGAGTCCTGGTGTGTATATTCAAGGCTGAGTTAGACAGATTCTTGATCAGTAGGGGAATCAAGGGTTACAGGGAAAATGGTAGAAAGTGGACACGAGGTACGTTGGATCAGCTATGATCCTATTGAATGGTGGAGCAGGCTTGTAGGGCAGAATGGTCTACTCCTGATCCCGTTTCTTATGGCCTTATGGTCAGTAACAGCTTATGGGGTGCAATGCAATTCCTCTGATGCTTAATCCTAATTCTGATACTACAAAAGGAAACACAAAAGAAACTGAATGAAGCAATGTGTTACCCTCTTTTGTACCATACAGGGGTTCTGCTATAACGCAACAGTTGCGTTCCTGTGCAATATTGCGTTATAGAAAATCGCACTATAGAAACAACGGGGCCTATAAGAAAAGTGGGGTTAAAGGCAGAGCACCAAAAAAATCATGCAATATCACTCAAAAGCCTAACACAAAGGATAGCAAAGTTTGAATAAATGTTTATTCATATCAAGTGATGAAATAAAAGTAAATTTAACACCTCTTGAAAAAAATGTCAAGATGACTCGATGGGGGAAGGAGGTTTAGAGGCTGAGGGTCGTCATCACCACCTTCAGGTGCAGTCATGGTTGCAGGGTTAGGGCCAAAAATAGTTAATCCAGAAGTGGATGGCTGTGGTTCATTGTCTTCTGTCTGTTTCTTGGGGGTTGGCTTAAAAAGACATCCAGTTTTTGTTGGTTTGCCGTTTTTCTTCTTTCATGAAGCAGCTGTTCATAGCGTGCCAAATAAGATCTTATTCCATGAACTGCTATCCTGCTGCATTTTGCATTGTAATCGTTGTCCTCTAAGAGATGCAACCGCTTCTGAATTTCCCTCAGGAAAGAAGACAAAACAGAAGTGGAAAGCTCTCATGGTGCTGCATCCCAGACTACTACTACTTCATTTCCAGCAACAATCTGTTGTAGATCAGCTGTAGAGAGGTCTTCACAGTGGGACTCAAGCAGCTCTTCAACATCCCCACTCTCCACTTCTTCAAATCCAATTTACTTTGTAAGATCAACCCAAAGTTCTTCGATCCCTGGGAGCTCCTTTGGTAGATCAAAGGTTTTAAAATCTTGAAAAAAATCTGGGAAAAACTTCTGCCAAACTGCACGCAAGCAGTCCTTACTGACTTCACCCCAGGACGCTCCTTGCTAACATTCTTGATACTTTGTCCTCGCATTTTTTTGGGTAACACAGCAGAATTTGCAAAAAAAGGACGGGGTACTGTGCTCACAGGAAGTGCGATGATCACATAATGCCAGCGTGGAAA
>NC_063362.1:6876317-6964766 GCF_021869965.1 Rhincodon typus
TGCCTGGCCTGCTGTGTTCCTCCAGCCCCACACTGTGTTATCTCTGACTCCAGCATCGGCAGTTCTTACTATCCCCCATTTGTCAGTTGCATTATAGCCAATGTGCATTGCCGGAACACACGTTACAGCAGAACCCTCTGTACCTGCAAGTTGAGTTTTTGAAAGCTGATTCTATTTGCTGGCTGTAATGGTCCTCATGAAATATGTTTAGTGTTATTCATCCAGTTTCTACCAAGAATGAGGATGGCATGGACAATCCCCTATAATAAGTTAGTTTGCAGTGGAATACAGTACATCATCGATTAATGTTGTGGTTGCTTTCTTGAAAATCGCAACAGTAAGTGAACTGACTTTAAATGAATCATAGGTTCCCATAGGAATCAACCTTAAAGTCAGAGTTAGGTTCCATCGGACATTTTTGCCCAGATAAAAACAATGCACAATTGAAACATTTCACTAGACATGTTTAGCATTGTGCATTCCTAGCTGAAATAACTTACAAAGTAAATTCACCATTAAATATAAAATAAACACATTACAGCACACCTCTCGTACAATATATTTTAAAAGCACACTCACCTGTATTTTTAGAACTATTAAGCTCCATCTAGCAGAAGTAGTCAGTTAGCGCAGGGAGCTACAGAGTTCCTGCTCCAACCAACAATTGCCACTAGATGGTGATCTCAGCCTAGCAGACAACAAGAAAGAGTGGCTGTCATGGCGAATGAAGCAGCCAAGAATAGAGAACAGAAGGCAAGGCCAAGACTAGGGCAGAAGGGGAGAGAAAGCAAGGCCAGGTTGGTAGGTCGCCTGCTGTGAAATTAGGTCAGATCTAAGCAAATCAAGTTGGGAGAATGCAAATGCAGAAGGAAGAAACTCCAGGAGGCAGGTCCTGGAATTTGGAAGGGAGGAGAGGTGGTAGCAACAACATTAAATTTGAAATGCAATCATTACTGAAGGGAAACATGTTTTAGATATAAAACAACATTCAATCAAAATTACAGAACAAATGTCTTACCACATATTTTTAAAAGTTGTTCTTGGCTTCACTTCTCCCTATCTCTGTACCTAGTAGAGGTTACACAAACCTTCAAGACATTGGCACTCTAGTTCAGAACCCTGGCTTATTCACAATTTTAACCATTTTGCCAAAAAGCGGTCGTACTTTCAGCTCCAATGCTCTAGAATTCCTTGCTTAAATCTCTCTGCCTCTACATCTCTTTTACTTAATAACAATCCTTAAAACCCAACTCCAAAATTAAACTTTTGGGCATCCACCCTAATATCCCTCTTTATGAATAGAGAAAGCATCAAAAATCTCTTGACCCCATTCTCCAGTCTGATACAAAAAGTATCCAGAAAGACCTAACTGGATTCCACTCATCTTTCTCATGTAAATTCCTTTGTTGATACAAAAAACAGAAATCATCTTCAGAAACTGTGAAAGGGGCAAATCCTCAAACAGTGAGTGAAAGACTGTATCAGTGCAAACCATCTTGTTTCAGTGGCAAAGAACTAAATGGAATTGGAAGGAACTGAAAGAAAACAATTTGCTGAATCTTGTGGTCCAGACTGCTACTATCGAATTGGTTCTCCCTTATTTCATTCTTTTTTCACCTTTAATATTCAAATCGTTGTGTGCGCGCCTGTGCGCACGTGTATATACAGAGTGACAGAGCGAGTGACAGGAAGTGAATTTTAGAAGGAGTAGAGTTTAAGGTCTGAATTTAGAGTCATAGAGTCACATAGCACAGAAACAGACTCTTCAGTTCAACTCGTCCATGCCAACCAAGTTTCCCAAACTAAATCAATCCCACTTGCTTGCATTTGACCCAAATCTTTCTAAACCTGTCCTGTTCATGTACCTATCTAAAATGTCTTTTAAATGTTGTAACTGTACCTGAAACTACCACTTCCTCTGGCAGTTCATTCCACATACAAACCACCCTCTGCGTGAAAAAGTTGCCTCTCTGGTCCCTTTTAAATATTTCTCCTCTACCTGTAAAATTATACCCTCTAGTTTTGAATTCCTCAAGCCTAGGGAGAAGACCTTCGCTATTCATCTTATCAATGCCCATCATGATTTTATAAACCACCCCTTAATGTCCTGTGTCCAGTGAAAAAAGTCACAGCTTATCTCCTTATAAAACTCAAACCCTCCAGTCCCAGTAACATCCTTGTAACTCTTTATTGCACCCTCTCCAATTTAATAATATCCCTCCTCTAGCAGGGCAACCAGAACTATACACTGTACTCCAAAAGTGGCCTCACCAACGTCCTATACAGCCTCAATATGCTGTCCCAACCCCTAACCTCAATGGTCTGAGCAACGAAGGCAAGCATGTCAAATACCTTCTTTACCAGTCTGTCTACCTGTGACACAACTTTCAAAGAACTATGTAACTGAACCCCTAGGCCTCTCCATTCTATAACACTCCTCAGGGCCTCACTATTTACTGAGCAAGTCCTGCCTTTGTTCATCTTACCAAAATGCAACACCTCGCATTTATGCGAATTAAACTCCATCTGCCACTCCTTGGCTCTTTGGCTCAACTGATTGCAATCCCTTTGTAATCTTAGATAACATTCCTCACTGTCTACTATACCACCAATTTTAGTGTCATCTGCAAACTTACCAACCATGCTTCCTAAATTCTCATCCAAATCGTTGACATAAATGACAAACAACAGTGGACTCAGCACAGGTTCCTGCGGACCACCAGTCACAGGCTTCCAGTCCAAAAAACACCCCTCCCCCACCAACCTCTGTCTCCAACCATCAAGCCAATTTTGTATCCAATTGGCAAGCTATCCTTGAATCCCATGTGATCTACCTTTACTAAACAGTCTACCAAGCAGAACCTTGCCGAAGGCCTTACTAAAGTCCATGTAGATAATGCTTACTATTTTGTCCTCATCCATTTTCTTGGTCACATCTTCAAAAAAATTCAATCATGATTGAGAGACACAATTTCTCACGCATAAAGTCATGCGAACTATCCTTAATCAGTCCTTCTCTCTCCAAATGCATGTAGATCCTGTCTCTCAGAATCCCCTCCAACAACTTCCCCACCACTGATGTTAGATTCACAGGTCTATAGTCCTCTGGCTTCTCTTTGCAGCCATTCTTAAGTAACGGCACATTAGTCACTAACAAGTCTTCCAAAACATCACCTATGGCTATAGATAATACAAATATCTCTGCTGGGGGCCCTACAATTTCTTCCCTTGCTTCCTAAAATGTCCTAGGATATACTTGATCAGATTCTGGAGATTTATCTTATGCTTTTTAAGACCTCTAGCACCTCCTCTTGTACAATGTGGACCTTTTCAAGACATCAATACTTATTTTGCCCGAGTTCCCTAGCTTCCATGTTTTTCTCCATCACAAATACTGAAGTGAAATACTCGCTTCGTATCTCTTCCACCTCCTGTGGTTCCACACATAGGTGACCTTGTTGATCACTAAGGACCCTATTCTCTCTCTAGTAGTCGTAAGTAAACAACTCCTATTTCCTAAATAAAAACCAAAAGAACTGCGGATTCTGTAAATCAGGAACAAAAACAAAATTGCTGGAGAGGTTCAACAGGTCTGGCAGCATCTGTGAAGGAAAAAACAGAGTTAACGTTTCGGGTCCGATGACCCTTCCTCAGAACTCAGAACTCCTATTTCCTCTTTGCCATTGGATAAAGACAATTGCGCGCAATAAAGTTATTCTCTTGTTAAGTATAGAAACCTGCTGAGTGTTTTCTTTCAATCTGCATTTGTTAGTCAGGTAAATTGATGGCTTTGGTTGTTTGGATTTTTTTCCCACATTTGTGAGGACGCTCGGAATGGTGGAGCTTCATTTCCAGGACATTGCCACAGTGAGTTGTCATAGGCACCCTATAAATGCAAAGTCTTTTTGGAATACGGAAAGGCAGTGTTTATCAACACCAGACTGCCCGATTGACTATGTATGTGTGAGCTTCAAGAGCCGCGTACACGCAATTGTTTGACCCTGCATCTGCCAACATGCATGCGTGGAAGCTCCAGATGGCCCAAATGACTAGGGAAAAATGTTATACTGCTACGTAAGGGAGTAGTCATCTGAAGTTGTAGATATTTTTGGGATGGGATGGAAGAAACTTAATCTGCATTTGATTACAATATAACTAACCATGGAGCACTTATTGTAGACACTGATGCAAAAATTACAAACTGTTCAACATTCCTCAACCCCGTTAAGCAGAAAACTGACAAAACAGAAAAAACCTTGCTCTGAGTCAATTAGGTTTATTGTAGTTTGTTTTCATTGTAAAGCATTGAATCCAATAGTTCTAAACTCGGTTAAAAAAAGACTTGAATAGTAATCAGCTCTCTACATAATAAATCTAGCACTATCTTTAGCTCCTTCAGCTGCAGCGATAAATGCACACAAGATAGTGACATTAACTACTTCTGTGAGTTTTCTAACTTGCTGACCTACAAAGAGGCCCTTTCCTGGATATCATTTTAAAAAAAAAGTAATTCCCAATACTCCACTCAAATCACAGAATCACAGAAAACTTGAATAGGAAAATAACCGAATGTTTCGGAATCAAAAAGAACATAATAGCCAGCAGGTAGAACAGAATACCGTAACTTCTGTTAAGTACAAAACAATTTCACAAGGCAGTAAATTGGGGCACTGAACCAAACTATTTTGCTCAAGGTAATTTTGTTTCATAATATTTAACATGGTACAAAAGAGATTTCTTTTAAAAAAAACTTTGTATGTGACGAACGCGATGAGGTTAAATAGATGATGCAGATCAGCAGCTGTTTTAACACAAACTACACCCACAAAAGCGCAACATCTGTTGTACCCAATAGCTCTGGTCACTTTGTTTGCAAAGAACAGAAGTAACAGAGGTACTTAGAGATTTGTACCTGAGTAAATTGGCACAAACTCAACTGTAAAACAATAATAGCCGAAGACTATTAAATATCAGATTCACTGGTTAAAGTACAAAACATTATGTTCTTTAGAAATTTATGCCCCAATGCACCTGAACTTGAAAATTACTCAAAGAGTTTTAAAGTACAGTACAATGGTTACTAAATGCATATATTAACTTATAAATCCTGAGCAAGAAGAAATATCGCCATCATCTCACCAAGTATCTCCTCTCTGGTCACAGCTTCTCTTCCTGCAGTAGTAGTTTCTAAGGTCAATTAGATGATCTGAAGAAACTAGGGCTTGGTCAAAGAAAAAGAACAAGTACTGCACATACACAAACACTGTGCCCACCTGCTCAGTGTTTCCTTTCTTTTAGTTAAATTTCATTTGTGCTCTGCACGTCCATCAAGGAGAGATGGACATAAACGCTGAGTGCACTGATGCATACTGGAAGTGGGTGCAGTGATTGACAAATTGAGCCTCAGGGACAAAAGAAACACTCATCTTTGCACAATCCAAAGATGTGTTTAGAGAGTTGCTGGTCAATGTCAACTAAATATTTCTTGGGGACCTTCATCCAATCTAAAATATTAAGTCACTTTTAGGGCATACAATTTTGTTTCAAAACAAAAAAAAAAAGTGACCAACAGGTAGGAGTTTGCTTGCCTTCTCTCCTTGCCAAGAGAAATTTGCAAAAACCTAATTACTTGCTGAATTATGGTTTCCTGGCTTGTCACAACGCTCCAGCACATCAGGTGAATGTTCTAATCTGGCAGTACGTACTAGCAGGCTAGTCAACTGTGAACAGTGCTGTAATTCTGCCCCGTTCAACACCCCTAGAGACCTCTCTAAACCAGGAAGGTTGTCATCAACTGAAGACACATACTGTTTGTCCCAGAGTTCAGCTATCTCAGCACGCAAAGATTTTACCTGCAAACTTTCTCTGCTGAACCTTACAGACATCTAGCACAAAGGCCAAAGTCCAAATGCTAACTATTCAACTGATTGCTGCCAACTCAAATTTCATTTCACTGCAACCGTTAATTATTTCTTTTTAAATATTCACTACAAATTATGATGCTGTCTCTGCCTCAAAAGCAAGTTCTAGGAAAGGATTTAGTGCTCCAATAAGCTTGTGTGAATGTTACTAACTTCATCTTTCAGTTTTTGTCTGTTTATCTACACTGTCATTTTCCCACTCAAAACTCACAAGAAAAATAAAATTTTCTTAAAATCATTTAATCTGAGATCATTAATTGTTTCCATCAATCAAAAGGCTCATATTTTCACAACTAGCCTCTCATTTTAATATAACTCTAATGATTGCTTGCTGTATTTTTCCCCATGGATCAAATGGAATGCCAGAACTGCATGAAATACTCCAACCACGTTAAATAATAGTAAATATGAAGCGAAGATTCCTTGCTGCTATATTCAGTGGCCAAATCACATAGAAAAGAAACAAAGGAATTCAAGCTCAGCAGGTCTAGCAGCATCTGTGGAGTTTCTAAGGAAGGGTCACCGAACCTGAAACATTAACTCTGATTTTTTTCTCCACAGATGCTGCCAGGCCTGCTGAGCTTTTCCAGCCACTTCTGTTTTTGTACCTTATTTACAGCACCCACAGTTTTTTCAGTTTTTATAAAGGAATTCTATCTTTGTGATTGCACGTACAGATGTGTATCATACCCACAGATCTCTCACTGGTTACGTTTACACTCAGAGGAAACCTCACAGCAGTGAAAGCTTCAGATGAGAACAGTGGCAATTGATTGTTTCAGAATTCTTTACTTTACTGCATTCTTCTCTTTTAGAATGTTGTCAAACTATTGCCTTGCATACGCTTGCGAAATTAAACAATGGGACATAGATCAATGAATAGCCAACAAAAATGATTATTGGATTTAGTTCCAAACACATTAAAAAAATCTGGATTAACACTTCCTAATACAGTGAATAACCCAGGGACAGGAGAGAGTATGAGGTTTCTATGATTAACTAGCTTCGTATTAAACACTCCTGTACTCTAATCAAATAAAACTGGCTCTGGCTCATTCAAATGTGGATTACTTGACAATCAGTTTTTAAGTATACCTACCGCAAGTATAGTGTTCCTCACTCTAAGAGAAGATCAGGGTTCATCGAAAAACAGAATCATCATCAAACATGTGGCGGGTGGAATCACCAAGATCACATCCTTTTAAGAAATTTGGATCCTTGAGGTGGCAATTTGGTCAGCAATCTTTTCCCTCTGATCTACAAAGTTTTATTCTTGAAAGCATGGTCTGTAGAGTCAGCAATGTAGAAGTGTCAATATACCACACGTACCAGTCTTTGCAATGTTGCAAATTGGCAAAGTTCCTTGAGAATATAACTTCTACTTCAATTATCTGTTCATTATTAATTTTTCTGGAAGAATAAACATCTTGCACTGGGGATTTAAAAATCTAGTCTGTACACAGAAAACAACACTGGGGAATTTGCTGAAGACAAAGAAAACAGTGGGTCCTTATTAACTATGGGAATTTGTTAAATCTGTCTGGTTTGGAAGCAACTGTTGCAAATCACAGAGGAAGAGGAAACTATTGTTCTGAGAATGTCTGCCCTTGGGATAGCTCCACTGCTTCCAGAAATGTGTTACTAAGTTCTTTTGCATATTTTGATAAGCTAGTTGTTGAAAGATAAACATGCAAGATATAACACTTCAGACAGAGCAGCATTGGTAAAATTTCTGGGTGTTGTTACATTCCAATTTTTTCCCCCTTTCTAGTTAGTTGGCAAATCATCAGCAGCTTGGAAAAGTCCCCAAATTAAACACTGAAGAACTGCAAATTATGATTTCCCATTTGTCCAATATGGATAGCATACATTCCAAAAGCCTCAACAACTTAAATGAACTAAGGTCCCAAACCTGCATACCCATATATACCAGCAATATTCAGCTCCACTTCTTCACCAATATCACTTGCTGTCAATGCAAAATATGGGTTTGGTCTAATCAAATCAAATCAGTCCCGTGAGCCCCTCTTCTGCTTCTCAAGCAGATTGCAGCTGATCAATATTTCAGCTTCTTTTAGTCTTAATTCCAAGCACCCAGTGATTGGTCTATCCTATGTCTTGTTTTCGTGGCTATCAATAATCTCAAGTAACAAAGATCGAGCAAATTCAGTTTTGAAATTTGAAGCGACAGACTGAATAAGCCTTTGAGAAGTATGATGCAGTTCCAGATTTCCACCTCCCTCTATTTAGAGAAGTATTTCCTGACATGAGCCCTGAACAACTGAGCTCTAACTGTAAGGCTATGCCCTTTTGTTCAGGACTGCAGAAAAGCGACCATTACCTGAATTCTCAAACTTCTGCCTGATACCCAGTCTCGACTTCTCCTTCATTGGTGTCTATCTAAACACCGAGAACATTGAAACTGTCTTCACGCTTTGCCATCAATTTTATCCTTCTTCCTGCCCATTATGTTAAAATAAACTTAATTATTCTGCAATAAAAACAAAGTGCTGGAAAAACTCAGCAGGTCTGGCAACATCTATAGAGAGAGAAACAGAGTTAACAGTTTGAGACCAGTGCCTCTTCGTCAGTACTGAAAGCTTTTTTCGAAATTTAACATGGTTTTTTTTCTATCTGCAGTTGCTGCCAGATCTGCTGAGCTTCTCCAGCACTTCGTTTTTGTTTCCAGTATCCAGTTTTCAGATTTCCAGTATCCATTGTTCAATGTTTTATTTACTTGATTATTCTGCACCTGATTTGACCCCAAACCAGGTATCCGGTTCCACAGATACTCCATCATGAAGGCTACTTCCATAATTTAACCTGCTTCTACTCCATTCAGGACATCTACCGCTGAAAGCTGAATGTCTTTGCCACCTCATAACTCAACTACTCGTACTTTCCTCTCTATATAAACCTTTACTACCCACTGTAATTTCAGCACCAGCCTGATCCCCTTCCATTCATGTCCTTGCTTTACTACACTGGCTTCTAGTGTAACATCACTTCCAATTTAAAAGAATAATCACTGTGCTCAACCACCTTTTTGACTAAATTTTGATGACCCCTTGGCCTCATGACCATTTACAATTATGCTTTTGTGAAATACTTTGGGATGATTTGTTACACGAAAGCCGCTACATGAACTTAAGCGACTGTTGCCTGTGTGACTATCTGAATCACTAGGATCCAAGGCGAGCATGGTCTTTTGCAGTCGAGTGAGAAAAATCCCAATACTGGTCTACCCTTCCAAGCACCATCATAAGGTACATTGAATCAATCTATTCAGACACATTATGACCCACATTTGGGGCAGGTGGGACTTGAATTTAGGCTTTCCAGCCAAGACACCGTGCCACAAGGGTCCGATGCCATTAATCAATCTTAGTTTGGTCATTCTTCAGCAGCAGACTGAAATATTGTGGATGGGCCTGCTTGTTTCAAACAATTATTATGTTTACTTCAAATATTAATTTGGTTCTAATATTTCATCAAAAGGTATGATAATTTAAAACCATCTCAGCCCAGAGGGTCCCATCCAGGGGCATGAATTAAACCTTACTATTTGATTTGCTATATTCCTCTTGACTACAGTAGAAACATAAACTCCATCATGTCAAACTTGCCTCTGCAACCTAAGGAAGCTAACAAAATTACCTTATTAACACAAACACATTCAGACATCAAGTTTCATGATAAAGCCACCTAAGACCGCACACCTCTTGATTTTCACATTAACCATCTGCCTGGCAATAATCACCTGGATAACTTGTATTATTCGAGCCACAGTGATGCTGGAAGCCTAGGGACATATCATTGACTGATTAAACCCAGCTTCTTGTGCAAAACGCGAGAACTGGTCACAACTAATGTGATGCGTTAACCCTCGAATGTAAATCTTGCATAATCAGCTGCAACACAATGAAATGGAAATTGGTGGTCATCAGTATACCACACAGATCTGGCACAGTGACCTGTTTAAACTACATTTTGTGAAGACCTAATTGAAAGCTACAGATTCAGAACAGCTGGAATTCTGAATTGACTCAACACTTACACCAACATTGTTTTGCAGATAAGAAAATTTTGAGCATAAGGTTGCTGTTATCCCAAATTGAGCACACAGGCAAAAGATCTGAGTTTCAACGACAGAATAATTCCAAATGCAGTCTTCCAAAAAGATGCTCCAGAACATAGAAAATCTTGATGTAGAATGCAATAGTCTGGTCCAGTTCTGCAATATCCCGCTTACTTGCATAGTTTCTACCTCTTGAGGAACTGGAACTGGAGAAGCAGTCTATATTCATCTATAGACGATATTTACTTCGCTGTACCATATTTAGAACAGTACTTCTCATGAGCAGATCAGCAATCCAATTGCAAGAGATCACCTTACAAATGCCAAACAGCAAAGCTACAGGTAGGTCTGAGAAAGGCACCAGAAACATGCAAAACAAAATATCAGGGAGAGCAGATATTACACCTAAATTCTGAATTTGCATTAAGTTCCCAAAATGAATTCCTTAGAAAAAATGGTTGTGGAACAAAAATGATTGTGAAAAGGAAAAGAAACTTTCCACATCACTTTAAATTCTGGCCTATTCTGTTACGAGATGACCACGGGTTTTGTGCTTGGTAGAATCCCCTTGTTTGAATATCATATCAAAACAAGTGAACTATAAAATGTGAGCCATGATTTCTCACATACTCACTGAATTCATTTTAAAAATTTTGCGATAAATGTAGAGCACCAGATGTTCAAGCAGGCTTTCAGAACCCAATAATTCACTGTGGTTAGATCTGACTAACCTTTCACCATAGATTCTTGACAGAGATCACATTAAGTAAGGAAGGGTGAGTTTCTGTCACTAGATTGGACAGGAGGTTATAGAACTTCAACTGTCAAAATTGTTGCCAATTTAAAATTTGGTACAGAATGCTTGAAGAATTTATATTTTTCTTGATGTGAATCTGAAATAGAGAGATTTACATTTGAATCATCCAAGGCATGTTTCCTATGCGCTTGCCAGTCACAGTGAATGACTGAATATGCTGCATGATATTACCCCAAAGGATGTCAAAAGAAGCAACCGAACAGACAAATGATCCTATAGTATAGTAGAGCTAATTGTTTACCAGCTCCTTTCAGCTAACTTCTACTTGAGTTCAATGCCATGTATGCCAATATTTCTTCAATGACTGATTCAAATGACTGGCAAACTAATTATTCCATCAGAAATATCAGGAGTTGGCTGAATGTAGTCCACAAGAATGAATTTATTCATTCATCAGATTTTAAGAGGACATCTAGTGACACCAAACCGAGATGAGGTAACTTCTCAAAGATTACAGATAAAAACTGACATCTTTCTTGCTATTCAGTAACTCTCTAGGAAGCAAATACGCCAAACAGACCTTCAAGATACCTTCTAGCATCAGTTAGATTACAAAAAAATTGCTTTGTGTGCTTTAAGGAAGAGGTTGCTGGGCTCCTTGCTGAGGTATTTGTATCTTCAACACCCACAGGTGAGGTGCTGGAGGACTGGACGGTGGCTAATGTCGTGCCACTATTTAAGAAAGGTGGTCGGGAAAAACCAGGGAACAAGAGACCAGTGAACCTGACGTCAGTGGTGAGCAAAAACAAAGTTGCTGGAAAAGCTCAGCAGGTCTGGCAGCATCTGTGGAGGAGAAAACAGAGTTAACGTTTCGGGTCCGGTCAGCCGTGAGCATGTTGTTGCAGGGGATTCTGACGGACAGGATTTATATGCATTTGGAAAGGCATGGGCTGAATAGAGATAGTCAACATGGCTTTGTGCGTGAGAAGTCGTGTCTCACGAACTTGATTTGAGTTTTTTGAAGATGTGACAAAGAAGGCTGATGAAGGCAGATAGATGATGCTGTCTATATGATCTTCAGCAAGGTGTTCAACAAGGTTCCGCATGGTAGACTGGTTAGCAAGACGAGATCATCTGTAATCCAGGGGAAGCTAGCCAATTGGATACTAAATTGGCCTGAAGGTAGGAAACAGAAGGTGGTGTGGAAGGTTGTTTTTTGGACTGGAGACCTGTGACGAGTGCCGCAAGGATTGTGCAGGGTCCACTGTTTTTTGCCTTTTGTACAAATGATTCAGATACGAATATAGGAAGTATGGTTAGTAAATTTGCAGATGACACCAGAATTGGTGGTGTAGTGGACAGTGAACAAGATTATCTCGGAATACAACAGGACCTTGATCAGATGGGCCAATGGGCCAGAGTGGCAGATGAAGTTTAATTTAGATAAATGTGAGGTGTTGCACTATGGTAAGGCAAACCAGGGCAGGACTTTTATAGTTAACGGTAAGGTCCTGCTGAGTGTTGCCAAACAAAGAGACCTAGGGGTGCAGATGCACAGTTCCTTGAAAGTGAAGTCGCAAGAAGACAACATAGTAAAGGTGGCTTTGACATGCTTGCCTTTATTGCTCAGTGTATTGAGTATAGGCGTTAGGATGTTATGTTGTGGCTATACAGGACATTGGTGAGGCCATTTTTAGAATACTGCTTTCTATTCTGGTCTCTCCACTACAGGAAGGGCATTGTTAAACTTGAAGGGGTTCAGAAAACATTTACAAGGATGCTGCCAGGATCGGACCGTTTGAGCTACAGGGAGAGACTGAAATTGCTGGGGTTTTTTTGCCTGGAGCATCGGAGGTTGAGGGTTGACCTTATGGAGGTTTATAAAATCATGAAGGGTATGGATAGGGTGAATAGCCAAGGTCTTTTTCCTAGGGTAGGGGAGTCCGAACTAGACAGCATAGGTTTTAAATAAGAGGGCAAAGATTTAAAAGGGACCTGAGGGGCAACTTTTTCATACAGAAGGAGGTGTGTGCATAGAACAAGCTGCCAGAGGAAGCGGTGGAGGCTGGTACAATTACAACATTTAAAAGCCATCTGGATGGGTAAATGAACAGGAAGGGTTTAGAGGGATACGGGCCAAACTGAACGGGATCAGTTTAGGACATCTGGTCAGCGTGGACAAGTTGGACCGAAGGGTCTGTTTCCACGCTATACAACTGTATGACTCTTCTATCTGTAGCATTAGGACTGGCATCTGAAGAAACTCATCTCCACCTATGCTCCATGTCAATGTTAATGGGTATAAATTATCAAAGTTCCCCAACACTTATTTTTGGGGGAGGATGCAGACTATACAGTGAAAGATTCAGAAGAGATTGATGTTCGTTCAGCTGATCAATTCTGGTCTAACCCATGATTTCTGGACATGACCAAGATGTTGGCAGCTGGATAATAAAATTGATTCCAAATTATTAAATCACAATCCATGAGCCTTTTGTCAAAACAATTGGCAAAGAGCAGACATTCTCATTTTTCTTAAATATATGCCACATGGGATGCTTTAAATAGCTATGCAAGTTAGACAGAGAACAACTGAAAGAGGAAGAAGTATAAAATCTTGATATCAAGTAAAATGAATTTACTTTGCTAAATAAACATGGTTACAATTTAAAATTGTTCGACAAAATTTAAGATCCTTCTGATACAGTATCTGAATAATTTGACTTGTGTTTATTGTTCTTTATGTTCTTAAATAGGAAGTTGGCAAAATAAATAAAACATTATGTTGAATTTTGTAAATCTTGTATCAATGAACATTAATTCCCGACACAGTTTAAAAAGGTTCATTTGTGCCTGCATAAAGAGTGTGATGGCATCGTGAAAAGCAGAATGAGCAAAGCCAGCATCTACAAATACACTTTGCACAATAAACTGAACTCCATTATGGTAAAGTATTGTGGTCATAATGATGCAATGACTGTGTTTACCCAAGTTACTGCAATGCTGACTGATACGATTCAGGGTTTCTCTCTGCTTCTTTCTTTGTTACTCCCCTCTACCAAGTGTTGTCATCAGCACCTCTCAGAGGGATGAAATCAAAGACTCTTTCATCGTTATTGACATTATTAAAAAGGTCTGGACACACAAAATTTCAGAACATACAAAGGATTTACTATCCCTTCCTCACTGTTGTTGGTGCTCCTAATGCATAAATATCTCCAGGTATAAACTCTGCACATCATATTTCCCTTTGATATTACCCTTGGGATATTCAATCTTAGTCATTATGCAGGAAGTACTCTCTTTCAAGGGCACATAGATGCAACTCAATGTAACAATCCACCCTTCTTAAGGGGAGGATTCAAATTTGTTTGGGTTCAACAACTCTAATGGGTGCCGACAGCAGTTGCAACTCAGCCTTACGTCCAACTTTAACTAAGGTACTATTCCATATTTCACAAAAAATACTTAGGTAATATGATTTTATCTTTCAGATTTTATAAATACGTCTACATGCGAAGATTATGACAATAATGGGAAATATCCAACAGTTCCCCTACCTGATGACTGGGCCCCACACGGATTTCTCCCTGCGTGCTATTCAGCCTCCTGCAAGAGACAATAATTATATGTAAAAAAAGAAGAAATCAGCAACTGCACCCCAAACAAGATATGTTTGCAAGAACAATGAAAAACAGCGTAAATTATAGAGTGCAATCCTAAGGCAGATGCAGGAGCAGAGGGATCTGGGTGCATATGTGCATTGATCATTGACAGTAGTAGGAAAGGTGTAGACAGCAGTAAGTAAAGCTTGCAGTGTCCCCAGTTTTATTAATAGGGGCATAATGTACAAGAGCAAGGAGATAATGTTGAACTTGTATATGGCACTTATTAGACCTCATTTGGAGCACTGTGCACAGTTCTGGGCGCCACATCGTAGGAAGGATGTGAATATATTCGAGAAAGTACACAAGTGGTTTACACGAATGGTTTCAGAGAAGAGGAACTTCAGCTGAGGATAGACTGACGAAGTTGAGACTGTTCTTGAAGAAAAGCATCTTGTAGGAAAACTGATGGAGATTTTCAAAATAATGAGCAGACTTGATACAGCAGATAAAGAGAAACTGTTCCCGCTCTTAAAAGAATCAAAAACGAGAGGGCACAGGTTTAAAATGATTTGTAAAAGGAGCAAATTATGCATGAAAAAGCTTTCTTACACAGCAAGTAGTTAGGATATGGAATGCAAAGACTGGAAGTGTAATGGAGGCTGGCTCCATTAAGACGTTCAAGAGAGTACTGGATGTTTATTTGAATAATGTGCAAGGGTATAGGAACATTTAGGGAATTGGCAGTAGGTAATCATGCTTATTTGATGAGCCAGAACAGACACAATGAGCCGAGTGGTCAATTTTGTGATTTGAAAATCAGTAGTCTATGTTCTGCATTTAGAAACAAAAATATGTTTTCAATATAACATATTCTACCTTGTATTTCCTTTAGTACATTATATGCTGGCATAAGTTACAGAAAATACAGCAATTAAAAAGTATCTGAAAATATAAAACCTAGATTAATTTAATTCAAGTGAGTTCATCTCAAAATACAGAATCTTATATAACAGGGGTAACATCAGAGGAATGAAGCAGAAAGCTGCAAAAAAAAACACATTCTGTTAGACTCTCCCTCACTGTGCCAAAAAACAGTGATTAAAGCCAAAGGTTGTAAATGAAACTACTTACAACATAGGCAGACCCAGAAAATAAAAATATTAACATTAACTCACATTATACATTGCACTAATATGAAAATGTCACCATCTGGAGTTCTGACAATCTTCTTTTGCGGTTCAATATTAAAAATTGTTTGATAAAACTCCTATAAAGCACCTTGGGACACTGCACCACATTAATAGTGTTAAATTATTGCAAATTGTTATTCTCTACAGATTAGTAGCAAAACTGGCAAATCCAGTTGAGCTAAGTAACGTTAGGGTTAAAACTGAACCTCCTTAAATCTCACTGTATAACTTCATGAGTTGCTTGGCTATTTTTTTTCAAACAAAGAGAATCTGGAATGTCTCTGAATGTTAAAAAGCAGCAGGAAACTGGGCACAAAAGTGGTTGATGCAACAAAGATGGTAACTATAGCAACACCAATTTAATTTTTTGGTTCCACAGCTGCAACGGATTAAAGAAAATGACAAGATGTTCGCATTGAAAGTGCACCGTTGCTATAGCTACACTGTAGATTTCATGTTACAACAAGCCCAGCAGTGCTCAGAATTTTTAAGTCTGTGCTTGTGAACTAATGCATTGCCAGTATGGCTGCGTTTAATTCTATACGTATATAGGGTTGCTTCTTGAAGCCTAGACATTGCCATTATGGTATACGGAATGCCACATTTGACATTTTTTAAACAAAAGATGCTGCTTCTATGTATGGAACCACATTCAAACTTTTGTGTTTCTCAAATAAAAAGACAATGCAAGTTTTCTTAAAAATAAACTGCAATTTTCAAGTGTATCTTAAAATGTGACTAGTGGTTCTTCAAATGAGATCTTCATTTCAGTTTCAGCAAAAATGATGTTTTTAACAACTGCCGTGAAGATCTATAATTTTCAGTATGAATGGATAACAGGGATACCTTTTGGCTGTAATGTTAATGCTATGTGCATGTCTTTGAGTGTATCTTTATTTTTCTAACCAGGAGCTTGCTAATTATAAAGATACTTTGCATTCGTATTAAAGTTTCTCATGTTCAAGTATCTCAAAGTGTTTCACATACGATGACTTGCTCTGGAGTCAAATAACAACTGCGTAAGCAACAGTGGCCATTTTGAACCAGTAATATGCAAAGTAATGAGACTAATGACCAGTTAATTCCCTTTGACAACTTGGGATGAAAGAGAAATAATGGTGCTGGATTAGCAAAACTCCTTGGTTTTCAAACATCGCCACAGTATTTTTAATAAAGAAGGAGGTCTTTGAAAAATTCTAAGATGCGAGTGTCAGTAGCTGAGCCAGTATTTATTGCCCATCCTCATTTCCCCTTGAGAAGCTATGTGGTGGTCAGCTGCCTTCTTGAACCACTGCAGTCCGTTTTGGCATAGGTAGAACTACAATACCATTAAGGCAGTGTTTCAGGGAAATTGAAAGAACAGTGATATATTTCCAAATCTGGGTGGGGAGTTGCTTGGAAGAGAACGGAATCTCAATCTAACATCTTGTGCAATCGCGTTTTGTTTAAAATAGATATCATTTGTCAAATGTCAACAGCAATTACTCTTTCTAACCTCAACCGCATCCTTTCCTCAAACTGCTTGGCTCAACATCAGTAAAAATTTTAGGACAGCAGTAAAACCGTATAATGTCACATGCCCGCTTATGGGAAGAAAGTTATTTCTCTTCTTCCAGTATTTAATACTGACTTCCAATTAATCACTATTGGCTTCCACTTTATAGTTTGTCCAACTTTTGAAAATGTATAAAGTACAAGCAAGGTGTAACGGGGCCAGAAGAGACAGAAAAGTGACTTATAGAAGGGAGACAGTGAGATATGTTGGATGTTGGCCAAAGGGAAAGGTTTAAGCTGAGTGGTGTAATACAATTGCCACCCAATCCCTGAATCCACGTTTCCTGCTATTTTTCATCTACTACACACTTCTTGATTCTCAGACAATTCTTGTAATAATCCCTACATATCTCTCTCTCCCTTTCTCTTTTAAAAATCCTCTTCCAATATATCTCTTACTTAATTTGTAGATTTTAACTTTCTCCAGCAGTAAACTCCACCAACTTTATGGACAGATAAGGCAACTGATAATACATAAGTAATTTAAAGCAAGTGATTGGATTGGATGAAGATGATTATGTGGACGTGCAGCAACATGCATGGGTAAGAGAAAATCAAGTGTAGAGTTGGAGGAAGATGGATAGGAAATAGAGGATTCACATTTGAAAAGTTGACAGATAAGAATGGGAAGCAATCGGGGTCCAAGCTACAGTGATTGGGATTGGTGGGTCCAGAGTTTTGATGTTGTGACCCATGGTGAATGGCTGTCCTAATGTTAGGGCAGAAGTAGAATCATGGACATGAAATATACAAGCAGTGATAGATCAGAAGAAGAGTGATGACAAACAACAGTTAAGACTTTAGTACTTATGACATAAACATGGAGAAACCCCAAGCATAACACTGGTTCAGAGATAGTAGGAACTGCAGATGCTGGAGAATCTGAAGAAGGGTCTAGGCCCGAAACGTCAGCTTTCCTGCTCCTCTGATGCTGCTTGGGCCTGCTGTGTTCATCCAGCTCTACACCTTGTTATCTCAGCATAACACTGGTGCTTGGGAAGGGAAATGTGCTGGTGAGGTTGAGGCCCGAGACTCATAGAGAAGGAGCACTATTGATTAGATACGCGAGGCTGAGCATGAATTTGAAACAGATGAGGTGAAGGAGTGGGTGGCAGCAAATGTAATATGAACCAAAGGTAGTTATATTTTGGTTACAGGCATACTGAATTGCTATTGCTGACTGTTAATTGTAATTTTCAGGTGGTACACAGCATGAAGCAAAACCAACAGGTCAAATATCTGGCAGGTAGTGACTGTGTTCCTTTTCCTGCTAATATTAAGGAGACAGAGGGCTGGTCTGAGGGAAAAGTTAAGTGGAGTTAGAGTACAATAATAGTTTTGAGCAGAAGGGACAAAGTGTACACGAGGACAGCCTTGCTAGAAAAAAGAAATGGTGCTTCATTACTTTGAACAGGCCAGGATGAACTTGGGATTAGAAGTGAACAAGTCCTCATTAAAGTCTACAAAATTACTAAAGGGGTAGACGAGGTCAGTGCAGGTAAGAAGTTCCCCTTAGTTTGGTAACCTAGAAACTGGGGCATAATTTAAAAATAAGGCGGATGCCAATTGGGTTTGAAATGAGGATAATTTTTTTTTAAAACTTGGAGGGCTGTGAACCTCTAGAATTCTCTACCACAGCAGGCTACGGAGGCTCAGTTTTTGAGATTGTTTAAGGTGAAGATTGATAGTAAAAGGCATTGAAGTGCTCAAGCAGCATGACTGTATTGAAACACAGAAACTGGAGTCAGGCTGCCCTATGTTCCTAAGTGCCAAAACAGAAATTGGCACAATGGTAAATGGGGAAGTAGGCAGAGTAGATCATTAGTGATGGTTTCTTTTTCAAACAATCAACAATACCAGAAGCTGTTTGTAATATTCAATGCTTAATAATGAAAGGAAAGGAGAGATGGCTAACACAGACATGAGGAAAAGCTAGAGAGAATCAGGGAGGGGAGTGAGAGAGATAGGGAGACTCAGTGCATAAAAGCAAAAGCAGCATGCATGCATAAGAAATGGCATGCAAGAAAAATAATAAATCCAGTAAAAGAAGAAAGGATAGGGCTTCAGTTGGTCATTTAAGTGATTCAAGCAGAGCAGGCTGAACAAATAGCTTTCCAGACTAATTTCTCCAACAAAAAGACATCATTTCTGCAATGGTTCAAATTACCTGTCAAGTGGTCTGACCCAACACTTGAAAAATATGCCCAATTACCTCTAGAAGTTCAAGTGTTGGGTAGCCTCTGTACTAAAGTTCGTAAACTATATGGAGAAGCACATGGCACAATGGTTAGTACTGGTGTCTCAGTGCCAGGGATCCTGGCTCACTTCCAGCCTTGGGTAACTGTCTCAAATGGGCCAAATGGGCCAAATGGCCCCTATTTGCACTCTAAGGGTCCTATGATGACTACAGAAATTAAACACATAAGTGTCTAAAATTCTAGCACAATCTGCCTCCTCTCTCACACCCTGTTCCCCCAACCTAAAGCAAATATGTTTCATAAATAGGATTCATTATACTCAACACCCTGGATATAAACATTTCTTTATTGCTCTAATATTAAAGTGCAAAATAATGGTATAAAAATATCTTGATTCGATGCTCTGGTTAAGTTAGCAAGGATTAGTCAGGATGTAAAACATGCAATTTTAAATAAAGAACATACTGTACAGTCATTTTATTTTAGTTTTGCCTTAAATACATTTTTAAATATGCTGTGCTAAGCAATCCTAATTAAAAATTATCCATTTTCTTTGCCTCCTTTTGACACCAGGACATGATGTTCATGGCAAACATGAGATTTTATTTTTAGTCTAAGAAATGATAGAAAGGTTACATGAAAAGTTGTCATTATTTGCTTGCCGAGTTTATGACAGATCTCTGAAAACCATTCAACTAGACCCATTCCATGTCTTTTACCTATTTCCTTTCAGGGGTTTAAGCAATATCCCTAAGAAAGCCATGATTAAAGATGCCCGTATCATCCTCTGAGGCAGTGCATTCCAGATCACAACCACCCTCTGTGGGGAAGACAAAAGCTTTTAAGAAAAATAACCCTAATTTTTCTGATTTATCCACACAGCTCTTCTTCCATAGAGCTATTCTCCTTAATCTTTTCTGCAAAACCTACACATCTTTCCTAAAATACAGTGCCAAGAATTGGATGAAATATTCCAATTATGCTCATCATAACTTTCTTGCTTTGGTACTCTACACCTTTATTTAAAAAGTCCAGAATCCCAAATGCCCTTCCAGTTTTGTGGCCTTCAACAATCTTCAATACATAAACCCAGCGGACTCTCTTTTCCTACACCACCCTTGCAACTCTATTATATTGTACAGAGTTTTACTTTGGTCTTTCAACAAAAATATTTCACCCTGCACTTCTCAGTGTTGAATTTTACATGTCCCTGTCCATTCATTCCACCACCCTATGTCCTTTTGAAGACTTTCCTTCATACAACTCTAGTCCTATTTTTAATTGACTCAGAGGATATGCACATCACTGGCTAGGCAGCATTTATTGCCTGTCCTTATAGAGGTTTATAAAATCATGAGGTGCATGGATAGGGTAAATAGACAAGGTTTTTTCTTTGAGATGGGGAGTCAAAAACTAGAGGGCATAGGTTTAAGGTGAGAGGGGACAGATATAAAAGAGACTTACGGGGTATCTTTTTCACGCAGAGGCTGGTGCATTTATGGGATGAGCTGCCAGAGGAAGTGGTGGAGGCTGGTACAATTTCAACATTTAAAAGGCATCTGGATGCATACATGAATAGGAAGTGTTTAGAGGGATAAGTGCCAAATGCTGGGAAATCGGACTAGATTTACCTAGGTTATCTGGTTGGCATGGACGAATCGGACTGAAGGGTCTGTTTCTGTGCTGTACAGCTCTATGACTCTAATGACTTGAGAAGGTCTTGTACATTTTGTAAGATTTGCAAATTTTGAAATTGTTCAAAAAGTTTAAGTCAGGAATAGATATCAAGAAAAGCTATGATCCTAGTACCAACTACTGGGGATCCCAACAAATACCTACCTGCAATTTGAAAGGCAACTTTTACCACTAATCTCAAATTTCTCTCTCAGCCAACTTCATTTACAGGTGACTACTGTCTCCTTTATTGCAAATTTCCTGGCAAGCCTGTTACATGGCACTTTATCAAATGCCCTTTGGAAATCCACATGCACCACATCAACCATATTATCTTCATTAACCCTCACTGGAACTTCATCAAAACATTTATTTTGTTTTGCAGAAACTTACAATAGCTAGGTAAAGAAATGAAAGAAAAGCAAAATTTCAATTCGAGTTTCACAGATACTGAGTGCAGTTCGTGACACATCCAATGGTTATTAAAGAAACCAAATCTGACCGCATTAAATAAACATCTCAACAAACATAGCAAAAATACTTACTCAAGCTTTCATTTGCATAACTTCTTATATCTAAGCCTGGATGTTTAACACCTTACCAGTTATTCTATTCACAGGTTTCTATCTGCATTATTATTTTCAAGTTATTCTGTAACAGACGGTGAAATAAAAATCTAAAAATAAAAATTAAATACTCCTGCAGCATCAGTCACAAAACAAACCAGAGTTGTTGATTGATTTGGATGCTTGTACATTAGAAAGAAAATACATTCTTTTCCTTTGAAAATGTTTTACAGTCTACAATGTGGAGAATTGGATAGCAGGTTTCATGATAGCAACACTGAAAAAAATCAGAAGTCTTTGATGTTAATCAACCCTCGTTTCACATCCCATTCCTGAACCCTATAGTAAGTGCAAGGAAGCTCATTCATTGCAGGGCTGTCAATGCATTGCTAGCCTAGCTCTGAGTGACAGAAAGAGGAAGATCCCCAAATGTACATTAAATTTAGTTGATATCATTTAGCATCCTTTCTACTTTTGATCATAATTCAGTAAAACCGGCTGGGAATTACTGGATAGCTTAAGATATGTTGCGTTCCACACTGTCAAACTGTCTGCATACACAAACAACTTTTCATTTATATGGTATTCTTTGGTAGTAAAGCATTCCAAGACCCTTCACCAGGGTGCTATGAAACAGTCACAATGACTCCAAATCTACTTCTGTTAAAAGTTTATATAGTCATTGCTAAAGAGTTTAAAATATTGCAAAAATAGTTTCAAAAAATATGCAGTAAAAGATTAAAAAAGTAAAAGCATGTTAGGAGATTTCAATTTTAAATTTATTATGTATGAACTCAAAAATTATGCATCTTGATTAAGAAACCAACTTTACAATACACACAAGTTAAATTTATTGCAAAATACTGATGTAATAAAATTCTAAGTGTGGCAGTTATAAAACTGAAGAACTTTGGGGTGAAGAGTGGCAAATGGAGTTTAATTTGGATAAATTTAAGGTATTGCATTTTGGTAAAACAAACAAAGATAAGACTTGTACAATTAAAAGCAGGGCCTTGGACAGTGTTGTAGAACAGAGAGACCTAGAGTTTCAGGGGCATAATTCTTTGAAGTTTGCATCACATGTAGACAGACTGGTTAAGAAACTGTTCAGCATCCTTGCCTTCATTGCTTACACTTTTTGAGCGTAGGAGTTGGGACATTATGTTGAGGTTTTACAGGACGTTGTTAAGGCATCTTCTGGAGTATTGTGTCCAGTTCTGGTCTCCCTGTTATAGCAAAGATATTATTAAGCTGGAGAGGGTTCAGAAGAGCTTTATCAGGATGTTGCCAGGAATGGAAGGTTTCAGTTACAAGGAGAGGCTGGATAGACTGGGACTTTGTAACTGGAGTGTAAGTGGTTGACAGGTGACCTTACTGAGTTTATAAACTAAAGAGGGGCATAGATAAGGGCATTGGCAAGTGTCTTTTCTCTAGGGTGGGGGATTTCAAGACGAGGGGTCATATTTGTAAAGGTGGGAGGTAAAAGATTTAAAAAAGACATGAGGGGCAATTTCTTTTATACAGACAGTGGTTCGTGTGTGGAATGAACTTCCAGAGGAAGTGATGGATGCGGGTTGTTACAACATTTAAAAGACATTTGGATAAATACATGAACAGGAAAGGTTTGGAAGGATAGGGGCCCCAAACAGGCAGGCAGGATCAATTTAGTTTGGGATTATGTTCGGTATGGGCTGGTTGGACCGAGGAGTGTTTCTATGCTGCATGACCCAATGACACACTAACTGATTCAGACCCACGCACCAATTTGAAACAGGTAAGTGAACTCAAGTTACACAACTTGATACACTTGTTACACAACGTATACAGGCTCACACACGTATTCTGCTTAGCTGTCAGCAAATTGTTTAATAACGTAAGAGCACGGATAGGAATGACCAGTATTACAGCATTAACGAACCACTGTTTCGTTTCTCAATTGTGCAGGACACCGCATCGGAGTCATACGCAAAGTAGTGATGAACCCAAGCAGTGAGAGGTGGATTCCTTGAGAAGGTTTTGCACAGCTGCATTCAACAGTAGACTCCAGAATTACTGCAAATAGAAATAACATTGCAAAAACAGGGCACAGCCACACCATAAAGATGCGGAGACTACAAACCTCATATTATGTTTAACATTGAAAAGAAACAAACATATTACAAATAAGGGACACGATTATAAAATAGTTTCCACAGAATGTTTAAGAGTTATATCATTTATGGATCATCTACTGCATGCCAGGTTTACAAGGGTTCCTTATATCACTTGCCATTTTTTTTCTATACAGGTTTCTACTACAATTGTCATAATTCACCATTAATACAAAAGAACCTATATCTAAACTGCATCTTTCACATCTTCAGAACATCTCAAAGTGCTTCACATTTACAGAATTACTTTTGAAGATGAGGCATGACTGCGATACAAGCAAAAACAGCACCTAATTTGCACACACCCACCTTAGTTGGAAGAAGGGGCTACTCAATTGTGAACTGTGAATACTGGGAACACTTACTTAGGGAAAGATATACTGGCATTGGAGGCAGTCCAGAGGAGGATTCCAGGGAGGGATTTTCTCATGGAGAGAAATTGAGTAGGTTGGGCTTGTACTCATTAGAGTTCAAAAGTGTGAAAGGAGACCTTATTGAAACATACAAGATTCTTATGGGTCATCATAAGGTGGGTGTGGAGAAATTGTTTCTCCTTGTGGGAGAGTGTAGGATCAGAGGCATGCACACAGAGTTAAGGGGCTGCCCATTTAAGACAGAGATGAGGAGGAATTTCTTCTCTTAGAGGATAGTCAATCTAAAAAATTCTTTACCATAAAAGGGATGTCAAGCCTGGGTCGTTAAATGTATTCAAGGCGGTTTAGATTTTTAATCATTAAAGGAAATCAAAGGATGCAGGGGAGGCAGGAAAGTGTAGTACAGAATCATAAGATCAGCCATGATATCACTGAATGGCAGAGCAGTCTCAATGGGTCAAATAGCCTACCTCTACTCCTACATCTTGTGGTTTTAACATCTCATTTAGAAAATAACACTTAGGGCACTGCACTGACGTACAAACCTCAATTATACACTCAAGTCCTGGAATGGAAGTTGAAACCACAACTTTGACTGAGAGGCAAGAACACTCCAAAAGGAGCCAATATGTAGTATTGCCATGTTGATCTTTACATTAAACAGTATTGTGGTAATTCAAACACTTTCCTGAAATCTCTGCAACTGTACTGTTTGAACCACATTGATATTGCCAGTAGATCCTTTAATGAAATAGCTGATGGCAGCATATCTTTTCGATTGGAACTCTTCTTAAATTTACATCAAAAGAAGTGAAAAATAATTTGTTTGAAATCTATCAATAATCAAACAATTTTTAAGTATGAAAAATAAATATTCATCATGCTGTAGCAAAATTATAAATTTTGGATTGAATCTGGGTTTTAAGCTTCTGCATTTAGAAATGTTCCTATTGACTGAAGATACAGTTACAACCGTAAAAATGACAACAGAACATGATACAGTGAGTCAATGCTCCAACAAATTCACAGTGCAGTCATCTGAAGATGACTTAAATCAGCAATTCTCCACAATTTTGGATTCTGTCAGGAGGAAGGTGCCATCCTGGAGCCAAGTCTTTCCCAACAAAATCAGAGCGAAAGTCACCCTGGTCACTGTCACATGTCATTTAGCTGCTGTCAAAAGATTAGTACATTTCCTCAGGATCAAGTGGGAGGAAAAAGGAAAGAACACCTAGTCTTGGTCAGATCAGGATGGATTATCTGCTTCAACTCATTGATAGTTCACATCTCATTATGAATATGCACTCTGGATTTAAAAAAACAAACTACTGGTGGAATTATGACACTCTAATGAGCACTGCTGATCCAGACTAAGGTCATCTTCACAATAGATATGACACCCTCATCTGACTTAAATCAACATAGTTGACTATTTATACTGTTTTATTGTCCGTGGAAACATGAAAATGTAGGAAACAGGAGGAGTAGACTACACGGCCCTTCAAACCTGTTCCACCTTTCAGTACAACTCAATACCCCAATTCCACTTCCTCTCCATACCCTTTGATCCCTTCAGCCCTAAGAACCACATCAACCTCCTTCTTAAAAACATTCATTGTTTTGGCCTCAATTGCTTTCTGTGGTGGGGAATTCTAATGGCTCACTACACTCTAGTTAAAGAAATTTCTCCTCATCTCCATTCTAAATAGCCACCTCACATCCTTAGGCTGTGACCCCAGGTTCTGGACCCCCCAGTCATCAGGAAAATCCTTCTTTCGTTCGCCCTGTTAGAATTTTATAAGTTTCTATGAGATTCCCCCCTCATTCTTCTAAACTCCAGTGACTATGAACATAACCATTCCAGTCTCTCTTTACACAACAGCCCTGCCATCCCAGGAATGAGTCTGATAAACATTTGTTGAACACTCTTCTTGGGCAGAACATCCCTTTTCAGATAATGAGAACCCCCCAAAACTGCATTAAACACCTCATGTTGGTCTCACCAAGGCCCTGTACATTTGGATATGACATCCCTGCTCCTGTATTTGAATCCTCTATTGATGTCCAACAAACCATTTGCCTTCTTCATTGCCTGCTGCATCTGCATGCTTATTTTCAGTAACTGTTGTACAAGGACAACCAGATCTCATTGCACCTCCCCCTTTCCCAATCTACTACCATTCAGATTTGCTTTCATGCTTTTCCAACAAAGTGGATAACATCACATTTATTCGCATTATACTTCATTTGCAATGCACTGATTGATTGAAAACAATGTTGCCACAATGAGGAACATCACCAGACAGGGGCAAGGTAGAACACAAAAGGAAGTCAAACGAGCAGGGTAGAGTGTGAGTTTGGTAAATGGTGACTTGGGTTAGGTGACAAGGAGGTGCTTTATCTTTTATCCAACCACACCTTACTTAGATATCTTTACTGTCCAGTCCTTGGCTCCTATCTCAATGCAATGGAAAGAGCTGCTGGTGAGTAACTGGCCAGCTGTTCTACCGGTAATAAATAGTTAACACAGTTAATACGTGGCAGAGCGGCTCAGATGGATAAAATGCACCGCCTGAGGATTGTATGAAGTCAGATACCTCACATAAACATATCTTCAGGAAGTATTAACATTTACACATGCTGAAGGGGCTGGGTTTTGCAACCTGAGAAGTGGTTGGAGTCACTGTTGTGCATGCATGAGGCAGAGGACTACACGGACTGTGGGCGATGGTCACACTGCAACTTGGGAAGTTTCAGGAAGATAAGGAATAGAGGCCGCCAGGCAATCCAGGAAAATCAGACAGCATAAATCCCCTAACACAATTTCACTCTCAAATAAGTTTTCCACTTTGGATACTAGTGACATCAACGGTTTGTCAGAGTAGTGCAGTCAAGTCAGTGGCACCATAGGTGGCTCAGCTGTACTGGAAGGAAGGATGAATAGAGGAAAGGGCGGCACGGTGGCTCAGTGGTTAGCAGTGCAGCCTCACAGCGCCAGGGACCCGGGTTCGACTCCACCCTCCGGCGACTGTCTGTGTGGAGCTTGCACATTCTCCCCGTGTCTGCGTGGGTTTCCTCCGGGTGCATCGGTTTCCTCCCACAGACCAAAGATGTGCAGGCTAGGTGGATTGGCCATGCTAAATTGCCCGTAATGTTCAAGGGTGTGTGGGTTATAGGGGGATGGGTCTGGGTGGGATGGTCCAAGGGTCGGTGTGGACTTGTTAGGCCGAAGGGCCTGTTTCCACACTGTAGGGATTCTATGATTAAAAAAAGGAGATCCTTTAGTTAGATGTGAAAGTATGTCTCCAGGATATTCTTCGGGGATGGGGAGCTGTGAGTGCACAAGAGATCATCTTCATGTCAGTATCTGTTACTGGATTACTTAGCTAGGAAAGGGAATGAGGACTTCAGGGAGTTAAAAAGAAAACCAGCATGTCCAAAGCAGTAGTCTCTGGATTATTCAGTCCTATGTGCTAGGAAGCACAGAAATGGGAGAATTGAAAAATTAAACATGTGGCTGGAAAAATGGTGCAGGATGGATTGTGTCAGATTTATGAGGCCTTAGGAGACATCTTGGCAAGACTGGGTCTCCTTGAAGGGGGTCTTGCTAGCTCTGTTGAGGACTATCTGAGCTACATTTTCTGGAGAATGGAATTCTAAGAGGGAGCTCAGATTCAACAGGAACACGGCAAAGGATAGCCAGGTTTTTGACCAGTAAAGAAATTAAGGGTTATGGTGAACAAGTGGGTAAGTGGAGCCAAGTCCACAAAAAGATCAGCCATGACCTTAATGAATGGTGAACAAGGCTCAATGGGCCAGATGGCCTACTCTTGCTCCTATTTCTTATATTATCTAAAACTAATAAAAGAAAGGACCATAATCAACAAAAATAGAAGATCGACAAAGCAATGGCTAGCAAAACACATAAAACTAATATTAAAAAGGCTGGATTAAGTGTACTTTATCTGAAAAAGTGGTAGCATGTGCAAAAAAGGGTTTGATTTCAAAGTACACATTGAGGTAAACGAATATGATTTCATTGCCATTACAGACGGGGTTTCTAAGAATAGGGACTGAATATCAAAGGGAAATAGACAGAAAGGAAAAGGAAGTGGGGGTAGCACTGCTAATAACGTATGACATCAGTACATTGGCAAGCGAGGATCTTCAATTGAAGGATCAGGATACAGAATCAGTTTGGGTGGAGCTAAGAAACTGCAAGGGGAAAGCAAACAAACATCGAGGGGAGTCATTTATGGAACATTAAGTTGTGGTAATAATTTTGGGCACACTACAAATCAGGAAAGTGGAGATAGATAGAAGGTGTATAATACAGCAAGAATAGAGAGCTTCAATTTGCATACTGACAGTTAACCAAGTCAGCATTAATGTATTGAAGGATGAATTCCTGGACTGTGCATGAGATGGATTTCCGGAACAGTGTGTGGAGATGTGAAACAAGGGATTAGTCTGGATATGATCAGGTTGAATGTGGTGCTGTGATGGGAAAGGATACCTTGATGTAAAGGAGCCTTTTGGAAATAGAGAATATTTTATAACAGAATTTTACATCAAGTTTGAATGCATCATGGTTTATTCTGAAATTAGGTTCTTAAGTCTGAGCAAAGAAAACTATGAACGCACAAGGGCAAGTTATATACATTGGATTGGCGAAATACATTACAAGATTTGGCTGTAAACAGGCAATGGCTATTACTTACTGGAATACGAGAAGACCTCTACAGACATACATTCCTTTAAGACAAATACACAACAGGGGAGTTGACTTAATCATGGTTAACAAAAGTAGTTAAGGATTGCATTATATCAAAGGACCTGGTTTATAGGAATGTCAGAAATAGTCGTAAATCTCTAGACTATGGGCACTTTTACGCCCATCAAAGCAAGGCCAAGAAATCGACAAGGAAAGAAGAGATTTGAGAATATGAATGCAAGCTGCTGAGGATGGATAAGGACAGATTGTTAAAGCTCCTAAACTGAAAAAAAAGGATTTGCAAGATGTGACTCAATGCACATGGAAAAAAAGAGGAAAATTCATTGTGGAGAACAGAGAAATGGCAGAGAAGCTAAACAAATACTTTGCATCTGTTTGCACAGATACAGAAAATCTCCAGAAAAACTAAGTGACCAAGTAGGAGTACTGACAAACAAGGAGATCTTGGAATGCAGGTTCCAAGTTCCATGAAAGCGGAGTCGCAGGTAGACAGGGTTGTAGAGGCAGCATTTGGTACACTTGCCTTTATTGGTTGGTCCATTGAGTATAGGAATTGGGTGCACATTGGTTAGGCCACATTGGAATAGTGCATTCAGTTCTGGTCTCCCTGCAATAAGGAAGATGTTGTGAAACTTAAGAGGGTTCAGAAAAGATTGTGCCAGGGTTGGAGGGTTTGAGCTATAGGGAGAGGCTAAACAGGGTGGTGCTTTTTACCCTGCAGAGTCACAGGTTGAGGGGTGACCTTAAAGAAGTTTATAAAATCATGAGGGGCATGGATAGGGTAAATAGACAAGGTCTTTTCCTTGAGGTGGGGGGAGTCAAAAACTAGAGATTTAAGGTAAGAAGTAAGGTAAGAAGGGAAAGGTTTAGAAGGGACCTAAGAGACAGTTTTATCACATAGACGGTGGCGCATGTATGGAATGAGCTGCCACAGGTAGTAGTGGAGGCTGGTACAATTACAACATTTAAAAGGCATCTGGATGGGTACATGAATAGGATGGGTTTAGAGGAATATGGGCCAAATGCTGGCAAATTGAACTAGATGAATTTAGAATATCTGGTTGGCATGGATGAGTTGGACTGAAGGATCTGTTTCCACGCTGTATAGCTCTATGACTCTGTAACTTGTGCTACTAGAGTTTTAAAAAATTGGTATCTCCAAAGAGATAGCCCTACAAAACTTAGCTGGATTGAGGGTTAATAAATCTATCAGACCATTTGAGACACCAATGTGGAAGGAAGGAAAGGTATAGTTGCTCATGGGGCATTGTAGAATTTCAGACATTGGGCAACTTTGCCTTCATATATCCAATCAGAATTGAAATGAAGAATCATATCCAGGTTCTTTTTGCTTTGTGTGTTAATTCTGGATGGCGGCTGAACATCAAGGCACAGGAAGTGTCCGATTTACAAACATCTGACTTAGGAATGCTTGTACTTATGAATGCAACCCCATATAGGGGTGTAAACTTAAAGAGCTGAGAAACAAATGTTTCCTGTACTCATGAATGGCGACTTTATCTTGTCCTGCATTGTGTTCGTACTTGCGTGCAAATAACTTGCAAACAGACTAAAGAATGGAACTCGTTCGCATCCTGGGGACTGCCTTTACAGTCAGAAATAAGTAATTGAACTGGATTTGTTAATTAATCTCTTTCACTTGAATGGATAAAGCAACTCCTCCAAGCTACTTTCCCAATGAGTTCATCATAATTTACTGGATAATTAGGGGGAAAGAAAACAAAACAGTCACAAGAAAATAAGAGAATCTTAAAATTGTAATCATTTTGATTGGTATGTTTCTCCTAAAGGTGTTAAGGTTCTTATAAGCAACCAAGTAACCATGCATTATTTACTATGGAACACATGGATTATACTTTGCAAGTCAGACTGTCTTTTAACTGCAAACATGAATTTCAGCTTCATGAAAAACTACTTTAATTGAAAGTTTCACATAGTAGCAAGGACCTGCAGACTTTAGTACACATAGCTCTAAAATTTTAAAAAAGCAGATAAGTGTATTTTGCTGTATCAGCCAACCTTGCAATGTAAAACTCTGATCTTCAATTTCATTACAGAAGAGGCAATTGTGATTTGTTCCTTAGTCATCTGCATTTCACAATTTAGAAAGAAGAATAAAAAAAACCTTAGTTTATAATGCAGTTACCATAATTACACTATCACAATCAGCAGAGAAAGAAGAGAACAGAATAGCAGAATGTAACCCCGACCTCCACGAACAGAAATATAAAAATTTTGTAATTCCAATCATAAAAATCAACATTTCATGTGTTCAGTCATATATGTTCCCATGCAATGTTACACAGATTGAATGAAGGACTGTAACCCCTAAAACATCAGTCAAATGTCTTGATAAAAGCAATCTATAGTCCAGGGCAGCTGGAAGCAGAGATCTGGACCTCCAGTAGAGGAGCAAGTTGAAATTTTGAAGCTGTGAGCTCTGAGGCAGCATTTACCAACACCCCTCCCCCTTATCACACTGGTCTTCTCTGTTCATTCCTCCACCAACCAACTCCCACCCCCTCAAAACATTCACTGAGAGGTCATAATAATATACAAAATTTTAAATGGGTCACAATGGAAAAAAGTTTGGGAAGTACTGCAATAATTGTTTTGTTACTTAATGGTCTTGCAAAACATTAATGCTCACGTGCTTAACCAAAATAGCCATCTATCATTTCTTTAAATTACCAGATTATGTAACCCAATGCCACCTACATTTGAAATAAAGTGAAGGTCTTCTGCTGCTCTATTCTTATTTGTTGAGACAATTTAAACTAAGCACTCATTCTCATTAGGACTGACAGGCAACAAAAATCCACCCATCTTAGATAGAAAACAGATTAGCATCTGTCAAGAAACTGCCCACTTCTTCTGCAGAGAATTACTTCCTTCCTGAGTTTTATACCTGTCAGTACATGTCTGAGCACTATTAAGTGAATTCAGCTCAATTACCTGATGTTTTACCACAGTAGAATATCCTGGCTTCAAACCACAGTCTGTGCTTTTAGCAGATCAACATTTAGGACTCAACAATTGACATGACTACCTACTGAGGGGGAAAATTCACCCACAGACTACTGAGGGGGAAAATGAAGGGTACAGTCTGCCCAGTTTTGCACTCCTAGCTCCTGTCCCACATCACCTGATAGCGAGATTATTGAATTTAGTCACAAGTAAAACGTAGATCGACGAAATTTTCATGAACAAATCACATTGCAACAACAAGCAGACTGATCCAGCCACCTGTGGGAGGCAAGACTACCGGTACTCATGAAACATTACTTCACATCAGTATCTGCAAGTGAGATGGGAAAATTCTGTCTCATGAGTTCAAACTACACCTATTTGCTTGTGCTCATTTCCAGTGTGTAAAAATGCTTGAAGCAGCTAATTTGGCAGAATCTGAATAACCATTACCAAATGCAGAAGCAGCAGCAACTATATTACATCAATCACTGGATCAAATTAGCACCTAGATGCACTTATTCTAATTCAGTTAATGAAGCAATAAATATAATGCACGATGCTCTATCTTAACTTTGAGAGGGACAGTACCAAACAAAGATAGAAGCAGAAGTAGGCCACTCAGCCACTTATTAAGCCTGCTCCACCATTTATTAAGCTCATGCCTGATCGGATTGTACCCTCAATCCCACACCCCCACCTACCTCTGATAACCTTCCCCCCTACATTGCTTTAACAAGAATCCAACCACTTCTGCCTGAAGATTATTCAAAGTCTCTGTTTCCACGGTCTTTTGAAGAGTTTCAAATATCCACAACCTGACAGAATTGAAATTTGATCGATTTTGCAATTCAGGAGGAATCTGATGATATGTGCCTTTAAGAGGGATTTGTTCTATCCTGTTTGTCTTGAAGAGTGTTGTAAACCTGGTGTAGAGGTGTCTGCAACCTGGAAAGCTCAGTAAATAACTTTCAGTTTTTTGAGTTGGTGGAGTCAGGCTCACACGACCCAGAGTTTTAGTTTTTGATTTCAGTTGTTGAAATTGGGGTTTTGGAATTGAACCTGCTGCAAAAAGCCAGAGTTCTCTCTCTGCTGCTAGATTCATCTTGTTGTTCTTCCTTCTCCTAGATTAGAGGAGATAGCAAGTGAGGGAAATCTGTTTTGTTGAATTTGCCTTTGCCAAGGGTGTGTTTTTATGGGATGCTACAATCTTCGAACAGTTGATGAGTAGTAAATAATATGTAGTATTTTGTTAAGTATTTCAACAGAGTTAAAATTATGCCGAATTTTTTGTTTGTACTTTAACTGTGGTGTAAGAATATTGCGTTTTGACCAATCGAGTCACATCTGGAACGCAGCACCTTACACTTGCCTTTAATTAAAATTTAGGGTCTAGGCTTGATATGCTTTGAGGGGTTATGGTCTGGAAAAACAAACTTCACTTTTAGCACCATATAGTGGAGGAGTCTAAAGAAAGCAGGCCAAGGATTTTTTCTGTACTGTTACAACAACTGGTTACATGAGCTTGTGAAGGATTGACTAGCTGGGAAACCAGTTATGAACCAACCCAAAACATGTTAAAATTTAGCAGACTGCTAAACATACTTATTCCATGGGTTTAAGATGGCACTAATTTGCACCCATGTCTGTTCAAATTTGTGCTATCAAGTTGCATCCCTTTCTGCATAAAGGCACAGAAAATTAGAATTTTGAAAAAAAAAAAAATCAGTATTCTGTTGTGAAGAATATATCAAAGGTTATGTGGCTACATTAAATATATGTGTTTTAATTTGATATTGCTTCATTGGAAGCAATAAGCATAGTCCACATCATAGTACAGGAAAAATGAAAAGCAGAGATGCAGTATAATTAACGCATTATTGGTGTTGTGCCTGTACCCTCATCTTACCTGTGTTGATAAATAACTGATAAACTACCACATCATTAAAAATCTATTGGCCATTGTTCAACATTGCAATTCTGATTAGTGCAAATGCTTCTAGTGAACTTACAACTGTATTAGTTATTTAAGACTGATGGTTTTCTGTACAGTGTTTTAGGGAACAACCTATAGAGATCAAGTGTTCAAAACTTTACCTCCCAAAACAAAACGCTGTGGGTTCAAGACCCACTACCGAACCTGAGCATATAATCTGAACTAACATGCTGCACAATACTGAAGGAGTGCTGTTACCATCAAAGATGTCATCTTTCACGAGACATTAATCCAAGGTTAGGTATAGCTAGCTTCAGAGTTGATTATGAAAGATCCATTCTACTCATTCTAGAGTTCTACTCAAAACTGTCCAACACATGTTTCTCAAGCAACAATGATTGATCCAATTATGAAACCTTGCCATGCAAAAATGGATGCCTTATTTGCTTGTATAACAACCACGAATGTATCACAATATTTTACTACATTCTATTAAGATGATTTAAATGTGTGTCATGATAATACATAAATGCAGGTCTTGGATAGGTCCAGCAGCCAATTACAAGTTGTCCTTTCTTCACTTTTTAACCTGCAAAATAGGCTGTTTGACTTCAAATCATGTCCATACAAATGCTTGAGGCCAGAACTACTGCTACTTTCTCCCACCTCAAACCAAGAGATGTAGAGAGGATTCCTGCATCCTCAGGGCCACCTTGGCTAAGATTGACAATCTTAGCGAAACGCAAAAATAGAGCATGAAAACTTCCTTGCATGGCTCAGCTTCACTCAAAGCCTCAAACTCAATGTCTGCCATTAACAAGATGGTGTTGGTTTACATCAATTCCTGGCATATTATTAATGAAACATCCTGAAATATATAACTATCAATACAACACCTGGTGCTGTATGTTTCATTTGAACTTGCCTGTGGCAGACAAGTTAAAAACAAACATTGAAGTTGCTCTAAAGATGTATAATACAAATTGTAACATGAATGAGGAAATTATCATCCTATTACCATCTTAAATTGCTGACCTTCATTTGACACAATTCAAGTTACCACAACATGATTTTAAAAGACTAATTTTAGTGTGTTTAAGCTGGTAATGCAATTAACTAACTTTTCTACTATGCTGGTATAACGTTAGTATGCATATCTCCATTGTTATTGCACAAAGGGTAGTAGGAAGCAAAACACTCTACCCTAAATAAGCTATTTAGGTTGTCAATTGAAAATTTTAAAACAGATTGAAACATATTTGTCTGGAACCCAGGGCAGGTAAATGAGGTAAAAAAAACATCAACCATGATCGAGTTGAATTACAGAATAGCTTCAAGTGGCTGAATGGCCTATTCTTGCTACGTTTCTTCCTAAGTTCCTATAATCAGTTAACTGCAAAAAAAGTTTGACATGTACTGCATTTTAATACTGATTGTCTATCCAATTATAATTTTACTTTGATCACCTTTACGTATAAAATCAGAGTCAAATTTCATTGTGGACTCAGAACATTTACTTGAATAAATTGTCTTTTGTCCTACAGTTATAACATACTTAAAGATTTACAGTTAGAGGATCCATTGGAGCAATTGTCAACACAGTTTTATCACAGAACATTTGTAGTATTGCACTAAGTTCCCAATCTCAGCTGAATTGTCAAAAATTGCTGTGGGGGAAAAAGGCAGAGCACATTTTGGCCAATTCAATAGAACTTTCAGCAGTCAACTTCAATAAAGCCAGCACAAGAAGAAACCAGGGGGCAAACTATTTTAATACTGACCAAAATTCATTGTCTCTGTCGAAAATCTGTTTTCTAGAAAATCAAAGCCACAAACACTTGACCATTGGTCTTGAAAGACTGCGCTTGGTGTGAATCAGGAAATCCTTTTGGCGACATTAATGTAAGTCAGGGAGTAATGTAGGTAATGCCATAAGTATTTATATTATTTGCCACAAGATGCCTTTAAATAGGTCAATTTATAAACTTGTGAGCATGACATTATCATGTTATCATATCTTGTAAAATTTAATAACAATTGCACTGGTGACTTTAGACAAGTACATATCATTTCAAACAAAAGCTATTCTCTATTTTTTTCCCCAAATGCCAATTCTGTGCAGCAACAACTTAAGAGAATACTGGCACTTTCAAAGGCTTCTGAGTTGAGAGGCATTGTCTGTCGATCCTTCAGAATAGTAAAGTGCATTTTGTCTCAAGAATTCTTGACGCAAATTTCATTCCGACTTCAGGGTTGCTTTAAGAATCTTGAGTTCAGATTCCAGTGTTGACCAGAGTTTTACTGTTGCATCAGTACAGCTGTTTGAGGATGGTAAGAGCTGCCATGACATGCAAGCATTCGGACAGAGTGTTTACAGAATGTTCACAAAACCTCTATAGATTACTTCAAAATATGCCACTCCTGTCATTAGTGAGCTTGTTTTCAACGTATTGCTCATGAATTTTGTTTTAATGCACTGATCAGAATCACGTCTAAGGTGGATCCAAATAGGTAGCATAACACATTTACAAACAGTAAAGCATGCAAGTTACAGTGAGCAATAAGTATCTGTTTTGCAGTTATACAACTTTATTTCATTTTCACCTTATAAATTTACACAGACACTACACTTGTTTATAATAATATGTCTTCATTTTGCAAATGAACTTTGAAATCAAAAAGACTGAAGTTCAAGTAGCCAGAAGAACTAATATGTGAGGTCCCACCCATCATTGAAAACCACCAATAGCTGTCCATTCCAAATCCTTCCTAATACCATCTTCCTAACCAAATAACTGACAGGCCCAAATAGTTCTCACACCCACATATGTCCTATAAAAAAGATGCATTGTCTGTGCTTAAAGGAAATCCATCAGATGCAAATTTTACAAACACTGCTACAAACTCTGATTTAAATAGGTATGAAAAAGAAAATTCACAAAATGCTAGCAAAATAATTATAAAATATTTTTATGGTGATAATTTGATTTCTCTTTTCTAGTCCCCAAATCACAAGAAACTGCTGACAATCCTTTATTTTTCAAAATGAGAGAGAAAGACAGCTAGCTGTTCAGGAAAGAGTCACCATTTTCTGGTTAATGCTGATCAAACGTTGAAAAACAGCAGCTAAAAGCCTTGCAGCATTAATAATGAAGATTTCATAATAAATATTTGACAAGGCTAGGAATCTACAAAATGCAGCCTTATAGGATAGGCCAGAATAAATAAGCCTACCTCCGAGGGCTGAAGAGATCATCCATGGTCAAATCAAGTCCTTTAGGTTTAATTATATCCCCAAATCTGGTTACAGTCTGCACTGAAAGCAAAACTCTCCCTTTTTCCTACTCTCAGTACTCAAAATGGTGGCACACGCAGTCTCTGAGAGACCTCAGAAAGCTTTCACTGAGCTTGTGCTATGACCTCAGCCACCACGCAGAGCGTAAAAACTTCCCTTCAAAATGTCAGCACTGAGCATGTGCCATGACCCTGCCTCCCTCACGTACAGAGCAATCAATCTCTCCCTTTATGTTCTCTAAATAAGCATGCTGAACCAGCTCCCAGCTCCAGGGAGCTTCAGCGAGCATGCTGAAAGAAAAGGGCCCTATTAAGGGGGGTACTTTGACAAACATCAAACCCAGATTAGTTTAGATTCAAGTTGGGCAGTTAAAGATACTCCGAAATGGCTGTCACAATATGCAAGCAAATTTAAGACAGTTATAATCCAGAATAAAAACATTATGCTAATCAGTGGGCAATCATTTCATGTAAAAAGCCATTACATTCTTCCTAAACCAATGAGTATCATGGCATTCTTTTCTCCCCTTAAAAGGACATCGAAAGTATCAAAACGACATTAAAACAAAGATACTCTAAGGCACATTTGATTTTTTTAAAATTATGACTATTTGCATTGAAGCAAAATGATTGAAGTGTATGTAATGTTGGGTATTGAGCTTAAGTGGAGTCAATTACCACAGATAACATGGTGTAGAGCTGGATGAACACAGCAGGCCAAGCAGCATCAGAGGAGCAGGAAAGCTGACTTTTCGGGCCTAGACCCTTCTTCAGAAAAAACCATGTAGCATACTGGTGTGCCCATCTCACTTGTGCCAGCTCTTTGCAATCCATTGTGCTCCCTTCTCCCTAGCATTTCTACATAACCCTGGAAAACTTTCCTTTTCAAGTAAATATCTAATTCTCATTTGAACTCTGCTATTAAAATGGCTTCTACTACTCTTGAAGGCGTTGCATATTGTTCTGACCTTTGCAGATTAATTTTAAGGTAGCGTCATTTAAAAAAGATATCAGCATTTCACAATAATTCTTGTTATATTAAACTTTGGTCTGCTTGGCCTTTCTTCTTTCATTCCAATAACACATTTGGATAGATCTCCACCCTGCTCCTAGATTTCTATAGTTCAAGACCTTTCTAAAATTCACTTCAATGTAAAGTTTAATTAATTTCATAGATTTCTATCCAGTCATCTCTTCAAAAACAAAATGGCACATAAAAGATACATTTGGAAGATGTGACAGCAAAACTTATCAAAAGTTGTACATTCTGTAACAGGCTCAATCCTACAATCCATTGCCATTCTGATGGGGTTGGGTCTATATATGTGGGCAAACATCAGTATGTTAGCCTGAAACTCTCATGGCTGCTCTAAGTTACAATCAAAGGTGGCACAGTCACATCACATTGCGGAGTAGGACTTAAAGCCACAACTCCGTCAGAACTGAGAATGCTACCAATAAGCCAAGCGAATATTATAAAATCATTGAGAAATTTTCCAAAACATTTGAGATTTAATTACTTAAACTTTATCAGTTGAATTTTATCAATTTTGAAAGTTACATTTGACTTCAAGTGTTATTTGATATTTTCTCAGTGACCAAATCTCATGCTGTGCATGAGATAGTACGCTGACTCTGAACTTGCCAATGGACAATTAATGCATGAGGTTGTTTATCTCCTCCACAATAAGTACTAATGCTTGCAACAAGTAACTTTTTCATTTACTTCGACTGTTCCCACAGATCAAAGATCCACATTTTTTCCAAAGAACTCCAGGTCCTCTCCTTTGCCCTTCCAACAAGGCTTCCATTTTGATTCTAACAGATAGGTGTGGAAAGTTCTTGGTTTGGAAAAGTACTGATTCTGGTGGGTGGGTTCAGTAATTACTGATTATTATTGGTTAACTGTGGTAGTGGACTGGTGGCCTCTAGCTGTAGACCACTGGTCCTGAATGGCTGCTACTGGTTATGAATGTATGGCTTCACAAGACTAACAGGTTGTCTAGTCTTCCTGGTTTTATAAGGCTTAGTGACTCACTAGATGAAATAATCAGGGTTGCATGTTTTATCTGTCATTATATTGTGGCAACAGCGTATAAAGAAGCTTTAACATCAGAAACTATTTCTCAATTTATTCAAAATGGTTTCCATCAAATGCTACTGGAGAATGTCAACTGTCCCGAGGAAAAAAGTACCACATGCTTACAAATTGTCATTATACTGCTGTGTAAATTGCAAACATGCTGTCTAATAACCTTGTTACAAACCAGACATAGAATACAGAATTAGGAATGCAACACATACGAGCACAAATTGGCACTTCAAAACAATAAGGTAATTGAAGCGCTGCACCATGATGATCATGCAGAGATCCACAAAAACAAAGTAACAATAAATGCAAAGTCAGAAAAAAACATTCAAGATACAAAGAATGTAATTTCTAAATAAAATCAAATTAACATCAGACTGTTAAAACTTGGATGATAATTTGAAACAATTTGTAGTACTGAAAAGTAGAAGTGGAAACCATCTGAACATGGAAGGAAAGAAGTTTATTAAATAGTTGCCTCCAATTTTAAGTTAAGCATTAAGTGAGTAGTGGAAGGATTTTAACCTTTTATTGAATAAAGGAGTAACATCAGGAGTTTGAAAGAAATTCATTTTTCAATCAGAATCTCAATACATGGACTTGCAGGGATATTGCCTTGGCATCTGAAGCAAATGTCTATATTGAACAAAATAAAGGAAAGAATCCAGGGCACTGATACACAATTTCAACGGAAATAGAAGGCTTCACGAAAGGCAGGTGAAACCTACCAAACTGAATGAAATATTTGAAAGACAGAGGGTTCTTTGTGGTGCAGTGGTACTGTCCCGGGACCTGGGTTCATGTCCCACGTGCTTTACAGGTGCCTCATAACATTGCTAAACAGGTTGATTAGAAAATGTCTTATTGGAAAAGTGAAGGGCCTAGGTGATGAAAGTAATGTCCCAATGCTTTTAATTGAGCTAATTTGCAAATGGAATACACTATTATGAAATATATGGTCAGATACTTGAGCGAGAGACATGACCAAAAAGTGAAGTTTGTATTCTTAAATAGGGTCAATCAAAAATCTGAGTTTGAGTCAGTATTATTAATGTGCAACCAAGGTAGGTGGAGAACACATACAAAGCTCTATTTTCAATAAACACACCAAATTTACAAGAAGGTTGTTTAAGCTGTGATGATTTAGAAATGGCTAACAAGTATGACCATGGATCTTGGTTTGAAAGACTGAGATAGTTTGAGAAAAAAGATTTTTCTAAACAGAAAGAAATGAACAGAAACGATCCACAGTTTAAATAAAAATGAAGTAAACCAATATGGATGTAAATAGGTAGCTCATGGGATGAGAGAATTAACGGCACAAGCTATGTTCATAAGAAAAAGAAAGTCTAGTTGCAAGTTTTTATTCAAAGGTCCACCTTATATCTCCCAGATGGTGAATTTTCTTTGAGTAACTTGTGAAAACAGAAAGAATAAGTGAGCGCCATTTAGATAGAACATGATTAGGTGATAAAGCAGAGTGCAAACTAGAATAAATTAAACAAATTGTCTTTTTTTAATGTTTGTACCAAAACATCCATTCGGGTTTATTTACCATAGCTCAAAGCCTTGTTTCGGTCGCCTGTATCTATAACCATTACTTCACCCACTTCAATCTGGAATTTGATGTCCTTGGCTTCAGAAGAAGTATTTCTTTGTTTGTGAATACTTTCGTTTGCCCAATTTCTTTTTTTGTCTTTCTTGGACATTGCTGGTTAGCTGTAGCATACAGCAAGGTAGTTCAAGGGTAGTTTCTGGTAGAGCATACAATAGCATTCAAGACAATGTCATTGCAACTTCTATAATGCCAAATTCTTGACTTTAAATACATTGAAAAAGTAGTTTGTCAAGTTAGCTACTAGCAAATTTGAAAATTTTCTACAGATACACGGAATGCCACCACCTGCAAGTTACCGTCCATGCCACTCACCATCCCGACTTAGAAATATATTGTTGTTCCTTCACTGTCGCTGGATCTGAATCCTGGGTTTCCCTCCCTAAGGGTTGAAGTCAGTTATGTTAATGGGCATACAGGAACAGCAAGGAATTAGGAAAGCTAACAGAAAGTACTGTGCCAGAATGTTATCAGGGTCCATAGCCTTTGCAGTATCCAGTGCCTCCAACGTTTCTTGATGTAACATGGAATGAAGCAAATTGGGTGAAAACTGGTAAATGTTGGGGTGGTCATGGTGGTGGGGGTAGGGGGCAGAGAGAGGGGGTTTGCTTATGAGGAAGATTGGACAATCTTGGGTTGTATCGACTACAGTTTAGAAAAGTAAAAGGTTAACTGATTGAAACATAAAAGATCCTGAATGGTCTTGTCAGAGTAGACACAGAAAGGATTTTTACTCTTATGGATGAATCTAGAACTAGGGATCACAGTTTTAAAATCAGAGGTATCCCATTTAAAATAGATGAAGCCCAAACATTTCACTCCGAGAGGCTTATGAGACTTTGGAACTTATCATGTAAAGGTACTGGAAGCAAAGGCCCTCAACATTTTTAAGGCAGAGGTGGATAGATTTTGGTTAAGCAAGAGGTTTAAAGATTATAAGCAATAAGCAGGAATACAGATTTGAGGTTACAATCAGATCAGTCACGAATGGCGAAAAAGGCTTGATAGACCAAATGTCAAAGTTTTCTACTTGCACTCATCAGGACGATTTGCAAGAATAACCAATTTCACATTTTACAAAAGGACTATGAGGTTTTCTTTCTGGATAAAGCAAGAACAAAAAAAGAACAGTACTCTGTTCATTGAAAAAGCTTTCACAATGCTCATGGTGCTTTATTTCATTGCATAGCATTAAGCTCATTATGAGCTGAAGAACAAATGATTTATATGAAATTGATGGATAATTAAGGTGAAATTTTATGGCACAATGTCACAATTTCTGAACTCTTAAGTGACATGGTAGTGCTCTCCCTGTGGAAACATAAATTAGTTTACTTGTTCACAGTTCCCCTCTGTTCATCAACTGCAAAAGGTCAGCATTTCACTTGGATGCAGCAAGAACTGGTGAAACACTTAAAAAGGAATTTTACGGAAAAATGATTTATTTTCTGGGAATTCAGTATTTGGTAGCATCCACAGTGTGTAGGAGAGATACACAACAATAGACTGAGGAATTGCAGATTCATTTAAAAATGGAATTAATCTGAGTTACACTTTCAGTCTGGGAAGATTTTAGGATACAGTTTTGCAAATGAAGAAAGGGAGCAAACAAATGCAGAATATTTGAGAAACACATTAAGGGTACATTGCATTAAGGCTAAAAGAATAATTTGGCAAAGACTAGGGTCCATTAAGTGGTCATTTGTACATTGTGTCAGAGGACATAGGTAGGGCTCTAAATGAATACTTTGCATCAGGTGTTCACTAGTGAGAGGGACGATGAAGTATAGAAATCTGGTGAAGGACTGAGATATACTAAAAGCATTGAAAGAGAAGTGATTCTGAGTGATCCGGCAGGATAAAAAAGTAGATAAACTCCAACAGCCAGATGAACTGTATCCCAGGCTGTTCAGAGAGGCTAGGGAGAACATAGCAGAGGACCTGACAATAATTTTCAATTTGTGTCTGTCTGTCCTCAACTCCTGTCACACTGTTATTCAGGGCAAGAAGGGATAAACTGGGAAGCTACAAGCCAGACATCTCACGTCAGTGATGGAGAAACTACTGGAAGGAATTCTGAGGGACAAAATTAATCTGCACTTGCTGAGGTAGGGATTAATCAAGAACAGTCAGCATAGCTTGAAGGACAAATCATGTCTGACCAACTTGATTGAATTCTTCGAAGTGGTGACCAGATGTGTAGATGAGAGCTACACACTCAACATAGTCTACTTAAGACTTTAGCAATGCTTTTATTAAGGTCCACATGGGAGACTGATAGAAAAGTAAGAACCCACGACATCCAAGGAAATTTAGCTAATTGAATCCAGAATTATCTGAGTGGTCGGAAGCCGAAGGTGATGGTCCAGGGGTGGTTTTGTGACGGAGGCCTATGTACAGTGGGGTTGGAGTTATACAGCACAGGAACAGACTCTTCGGTCTAACTCGTCCATGCCGACCAAGTTTCCCAAACTAAACTAGTCCCATTTGCCTGCATTTGGCCCATATCCCTCTAAATCTTTCCTATTCATGTAACTGTCCAAATGTCTTTTTCATATTGCACTGTATCTGCATCTGCCACTTCCCATAGCAGTTCATTCCACATACAAACCACCTTCTGTGTGAAAACGTTGCTCCTCGGGTCCTTTTTAAATCTTTCACCTCTCACCTTAAAAATATGCCCCCTAGATATGAACTCCCCTACCCTCAAGAAAAGACCTTTGCTATTCACCTTATGTATGCCCTTCAAGATTTTATAAACCTCTATAAAGGTCTGCCCTTAACCTCCTGCGCTCTAGCGAGAAATATCCCAGCTTAACCAGCTTCCTCTTCTAACTCAAACCCTCCAGTCCTGGTAACATCCTGGTAAATCTTTTCTGCACCCTCTCCGATTTAATAACATCCTTCCTGTAGCAGGGTGACCAGAACTGTACACAGTACTCCAAAAGTGGCCTCACCAATGTCCTGTACAACCTTGACATCACGTCCCAACTCCTGTACTCAATGATACTTTTGCCTTCATTGCTCAGACCAAATGTCTTCTTTACCACTCTGTCTACCTATGACGTAACTTTCAATGAACTATGTACCTGAACCCCTAGGTGGCTCTGTCCTATACTACTACCCAGGGCTCTACCATTAACCGTGCAAGTCCTGCCCTTATTCCGCTTACCAAAATGCAATCCTTCGTATTTATCTAAATTAAACTCAATCTGCCACTCCTCGGCCCGCTGGCACAAGTGATCAAAATCCCTTTATAATCTTAAATAATCTTCCACACTCCTATGATACAACCAATTTTGGTGTCATCCGACACCTTACTAACCAGGCCTTCTATATTCTCATTCAAATCTTTTATTATAAATAAATGACAGCAGATCCAGCACCCATCTCTGCGGAATACCATTGGTCACAGGCCTCCAGTCCGAAAAACAATCTTCCACCATCACCCTCTGTCTCCTACCATCAAGCCAATTTTGTATCCAATTTGTAAGGTCCCCCTAAATCCCATGTGATCAAACTTTATTAACCAGTCTACTATGCGGAACCTTATCAAAGGCTTTGCTAAAGTCCACGTAGGCAACACCTGTCACTCTGCCCTCATCAATCTTCTTGGTCGCATCCTCAAAATCCTCAATCAAGATTGGGAGACATGATGTCCCATGCACAAAGCCACGCTGACGATACCTAATCACTTGTTGCCTCTCCAAATACAGGGTTCGAGGGATCAGTGTTGGGGGCCTTGCTGTTTATGGTACGTATAAATAACTTAGACCTGAATATAGGAGGGCTGATCATTAAATTCATGGATAATATGAAAATTGGCAGAGTAGCAAATAGTGCGGAAGATATAGACAAGCTGATCACTGGCAAATGAAATTCAATCCTGATAAGTGTGAGGTGATGAACTTGGGTAGAACAAACCAGGCATGGGAATACATGTCCAATGGTAGAACCTTGGGAAGCACCAAGGATCAGACTGAACTTGGTGTGCACATCCTCTGATCCCTTAAGGTAACAGGACAGTTGGATAAACTGGTTGAGACAACAAACGGGATGCTTGCCTTCATTAACTGAGGCATAGATTTTAAGAGTTGGGTGGTTATGCTGGAACTATACAAAATGTTTGTTAAGCCACAGCTGGACTGTTGTGTGCAGTTCTGGAATCCACATTACAGGAGGGCTGTGATTGCACTCGAGAGGGTATAGAGGAGATTTGCTAGGATGCTGCCTGGGAAAAACAGCATTAGTTATAAAGAGAGACTGATAGACGAGAGTTGCTTTCCTTTGGTGTAGAGAAGGCTGCAGGGGGACATGATTGAGTTAAGAGGGGCATAGATAGGGTAGATAGGAAAGAGCTCTTCCCCTTGGTGGAGGTGTCAATGATGAGGGAACATAGTTTTAATTAAAAGGGCAGAAGGTTTAGAGGGGATGCAAGGAAAACATTTTTTCCCGCTCAGAGGGTGGTGGGAATCTGGAACTCGCTGCCTATAAAGGGTGGTAGAGGCAGAAACCCTCATAGCTTTTAAATAATATTTAGATATGCACTTTTGATGCCAAAGCATACAAGGTTATACGCGAAGTGCTAAAAAATATGATTAAACTAGTTACATGCTTGTCTTTGACTGGCATAGATGTGATGGGCCAAAGGGCTGTTTTTCTCTGCAGTAGACCTCTATGAATCTAGGTCTGGGAGTTAACATTTCAAATCCAGTTTCACCCTTCTTTAGAACTGTGCTTAACTGTCATACTGGACTCCCCAGAAGTAGCCAGACCAGAGCTTCTCCAGCATTCTCTTCGTTTGTGTGTCAGGTTTCCAGCATCTGCTGTGTTTTGCTTGTATAAAAGGAGCGAACAGTTATGGGGTAAGAAAGTAAGTCTCAGCTTTTTTCAAAGTAAGTAGTGAAGGAGGGTAATAAAACACTGCAAATGGCCTAGAGTATGGACTTAATTCTTCCTGTCAGATCTCAAAGTTTTATTTTCCAGAAGCTGATCTCTGGGTTCTTCTGCAGTAGATCTCTGAAAGCATTTACAAACATTTGAGTTTTGTCTAAAGATTGACAGAACAAGGGGGAGGGTGAAAATTCAAGTGAGAATAAGGTGGAATCCCTGAAATAAACAACAGTCTCTTTATATTAATCAGCTGCTGCAGAGGACGACCTGGGAAGTGTAAAAAACAACAATTCTGGAGCATTCCTGTAATCAACCTGCTTTTGTTGCTTCACGAGAGAGCCTGTGAAGAGACAGCAAGGGATTTCAGCTTACCTCCAAAAACAATTACCATCAAATGCATCATATTTACTATCAGTTTTCTGCCAAAGATACAGTTGAAGAGGGCAATAAATTTATAGCAGTAAATTCTTGTGCATACTGCTGCATTTTTCAGGCCAAAATCAAAGGGACCACCCTTAAAATTAGTCCCTTCACTTCTTACTAAAGAAAGGTTAATCATTTACACCAAGTATCCAATAATTTGGCTTACGAATAATAAAACCACTGTGCTATACAAGTTCAATGTCAGTTCAAAATAAGAGGAAATGATTCAAATTCTGCTGATATCTTCACCGAACAGTCAAACAATAATCTAACGGTCAAGTACACAAACTATACTTAAATCACAATGAGCAGAAATTGTATAACCCGAAACTCCAGATGCAAAGCTGTCAGCCCTTCCAAATGGCAAAGAAAAACATCCAGTAGAAAGACATACGATACAAGGTGAAGTTCCGGACTAACAACTCCAGGTTAGCTGAGCTCACCCTCGGTTGTCATGTGCATGTGCAAACCAATTGGAGCGGAGGTAGACCACACTATAGCCCACAATCAAGGCATACCATTATTTAACATAAAGATCTCTCTGTAAAACCCCACAAACGTGCCTAAGTCTGTGACAAAGTCAAACAATGCTGTCGGTTACAGATACAGAGAATTTATTACAGAAAACACAGTCGCTCAGTGGTTAGCACTGTTGCCTCAAAGGGCCAGGGACCTGGATTCAATTCCACCCTCAGCAAGTGTCTACGTGGAGTTTGCACATTCTCCCCATGTCTGCGTGGGTTTCCCCTGTGTGCTCCAGTTTCCTCCCACAGTCCAAAGATGTGCAGGTTAGGTGGATTGACCATGCTAAATTACCCAATAGTGTCCAGGAAAGTGTAGGTTAGATGTGTTAGCCATGGGAAATGTAGGGTTACAGGGACAAGGTAGGAGGGGGGGCCTGGGTGGGATGCTCTTCAGAGACTTGGTGTAGACTTGTTGGGGCGAATGGCCTGTTTCCACACAGGGATTCTAAAACAAGAATTGAAAAACCACAGTGCAAAGCAAAAACCTGAACACAGCGGAGGAGTGGGAGATTGCAGCCTTGAGTTTCTCGACCAACCTGAAGCACCAGGCAAAACCCTAGAACAATTTGACAATCAAAAATTCTCTCCAACAACAAAGAGAACGCAAATGGTTGTCTATCCTGACAAAGAAGCTCAGCTATTAAAATTTCAAGACAGCTTAAGCGAAAAATGTTTTAGCTTCTCAGGAAAAGAGACTGGGCCAGAAAGAGTTCGCATGCAGTGACGAATGGCTGGACCAATTCAAGACAAGACACATCACCTGCTTTAAAATAAACTGTGAAGTTGCAGCAGTTACAACAGCAATAGCAGATGATTGGCTGCAAAATAGACTTATACAGATCTGAATGAGCATGCACTAAGAGACACTTCTAACACACATGAAACCCGAATGCGTTACCTTCTTATCACAGATCGCTGTTTAACATTGAAAGATGAAACATGCAACTGTGTCAGTGAAATGGTTTACACTAATACAGATATCATCAAAAAGCTGTGACATCTTGTGATAGGACAAGAAGCCACGTTGCTTTGTGAATGAAAAGCTACTACGCAAGCAGCACCAGTCTACATACCCTCTAACATTTTTGATCAGAATAGTGGACAAAATTTATCAATGGGATTTAAAGGAAGGTGATCATCATTACAAGCAAGTGTCCTGCACATTCCACTATCACTGACATTAATAACGCCAGATGCTCTTGCTCATGATGAAGGAGATATGAAAGACAATGACAGAAGCTACAAACACCAATTACTTCTACCCCAATAACTTCAAATGGTGTATGACTGTGTAGGACACACAGACTGAGGAAGAGCCAGGTGACTGTGATGATTAGGATATTTCCATTTACTTCCAGGAGGCTGACGTGGAAATTTCAGTAGAGACAATCATGGAAACGTGCACCAATGTGGACAATACCATACCATACTAGACCTGACTGATCTGGTAATCGTGGATGAAATATGTTCTTCAATCAAGGTGCAGAAGGAGGCCAATAATCCTAAGATTCTGATGAATATCCACCTGTTTCCCTAGCTGGAATCACAAAGGCTGTAGAGATGGCCTGGGCATTTGCACTGCGGCATAAAACACAAAGTGGCTGACTGCAGTGATGGCAGATTGTACTACACACATCTGACAACAACATGCTAAGCAGAAAAAGTTTACGGAGTTTCTCCAGAGCTAGCTCTTGATATTTTTCAAAGCTGCTGCAATCCCGGCTGATGTTATTACTGGACAAGTCAGATCCCAGACTGAAATCTGACTTGGTGGACCACGTTTTGTTTTTGTTTTATTTAATGATTTTTGTGAAACACAAACACACAGTGTTGCAGATCTAGTTTAAACAATAAAACAGAAGCTTATTATGAAAAACATGATTAAATAACCTGATTTATTCTATTTTCAGAAAATACAATTTGAAAATTTCTTTTTAAAATTGAAAATATAATATTCCATCTAGCCCAACAGCATTCCCTTACAATACTCAACCACCAGAAAAAAATTCTCTATCACGTCTTTAGGTCTGGCATAACTGTTGGCTTCAATTCATGGTCTTGCGAGTTGGATAGCCTCTTCCTTAACTATTCACACAATGGAGCTAGTTTCTTAGCTTTGAATAATGCCTTCAAGGTTATAACTTGGTCTGAAACTTTCAAACTCAAATCCTTACAGAGGTCACCTTTTTCCAAGGTTTTTGAACCAACTCCTTTCTCCAGGAGGGAGCTGCTTCATATGTCTAGCTTGAAACAGGACATCTCTGAACTAAAACCAGAAGTATTCCAAGTTTTAGATGTGTCTGCTAATCAAAATCAATTCCTGATCCTTCCCACTGAAAGCAGGTAAATGCTCTTCAATGTTTACCCTGCCTGTAAAACCTTCCCTTTGCAAACAAATTACAATTACCAGTCCAGCAAGTGTCTTTCTCATACTGTTTCTTTTAAAAAAGGCCCATTTCTGAAGAAGGGTCCCGACCTGAAACGTCAGCTTTCCTGCTCCTCTGATGCTGCCTGGCCTGCTGTGTTCCTCCAGCTCCATGCTGTGCTGTCTCCAGAAATACTGACAAGCTAAGCATTAGACCACAGCCCCCTTTCAAATACATAGGCCAAAACCCACATGCAACTAGTTTGAAATAAATGGTAATGATGAATAAATGATATTAAAATATACAAAAACAATGATAAAGAAGATCTATGAAAAAAGTATTTTTCTCCCAGCATGTTCACACCTTACAATGGTACAATGGCCTGACCTTGTATAGTGAAACACTTAGTCACGTGAGATAGTTGCGAAGCAACAATTATATCTCGCAAGAGAAAGCATAACCTCACATCTTTAACAGCAAGAACATTACCATCAATAAATCCCCATTATCAACATCCAAGGGTTGATTAGAATCCCTACTGAATGAGCCACATAAATGCCATGACTATTATAGTAGGTCAGAGGAGAGTACAAGAATGAGGAAGTTTCCTGCAGTTGCACAGAGTTTTGACGAGACTATACCTGAAAGTGCTCTGTGTTGCTTTAGTCTCCATTTCTAATGAAGTATATATGTGCCATTGATTCCAGGGTTAAAAGGGTTGTCTTATGATGAGAGGGCTGTTAGTTCTCTCGAAGACTGACAGGTGATCTCAGTGAAGCATAAACAATTCTGAAGGGGCTTGAAAGGTAGACACTCAAACATTACCACTCCCATGTTGCTATATTAAAAACCCAGAAATGCCTACTTAACACTATTCTGAATGCCTCCACCAAACTGAAATGGTTGAAGACTGCAGCTTACTCTCACCTTGCCATGCAATCTCACTATTTCCATTACTGGCAGCCACTATAGCCAGTGACTAACCACTACCTATAGCCTAGCAAACCACAGCTACACGTCAACCTACTGCCAAATTACCAAATTAGGAACTTAATAGTGTATTTTCTACAGTCACTATTTCTTTTGGTTGAGGAGTGTAGAAATTTGATGTTTGCAGTTATTGAGTTTATTATTTGCACTTGAGCTCAAATTGGTGAAACTGTTAATTCAGTTTTGCAGATCAGAGATACTGATCAGAGGCTCCAAAATCACCAGCTGATTTGCCATCGTAGTGAGATTTACATCTGCAGAAGAAAAATCAGCACTGGAAAGCTATTCCCAGTGTGCTAGATCAGAGTTCTAATTTTTTTTATTCAAAACAAAATAGATTGCCATTAATTCTCAGTGGCTACCTCCTGAACAAGTAGTTTCTGCTTGTGCCGCTATACAAATGAAAAATGGATATCAACTCACCTGCCACTTAGCAACAAAATTAATGAGAATACGCCCTCAGAGAGAAATAGCACATTCAAGTGTCAGAAGCCAACCTGCAGGCTAAGTATATGCAAATAAATTACTAATTTAACAACCATTGCTAATTTTAGGAAAACAGATAGTTTATAAACTGCACAAGCAGCAGCAGTATCTCTGATCTGCAAAACTGAATTAACAGTTTCACCAATTTGTGCTCAAGTGCAAATAATAAACTCAATAACTGCAAACATCAAATTTCTACACTCCTAAACCAAAAGAAATAGTGACTGTAGAAAATACACTATTAAGTTCCTAAACTGTACAAAATATTATAAATCTAAAATTTGTTACTCCAAGCAGATCAAGAACCTAGAAAAAAAGATACAGTTAAAGACAAAGGGAACAGTTATTTGGCAGCAATTTATTCAACAAATCGTAAATCACACTATTCCTTCGGGGAGAGTTATTTCAACAGAACCACTATCATAATCACAAAGGGATAAAATTCTAATATTCTATTATGAATAATTAGTGTGATATATACTTATGTAAATATTACACTGCAATCTGCAGCTCTCAGATTGACCATTTTACATATTCAGTTATCTTATTACAATATAATCAGTAGTACAAGTAAGTCAACTGGAAATTTGTCAGCCATGGCTCAGCTGAGAGCACCACTAAAGCACAAGCCTCCAAGTTCAAATCCCACTCTAACCTTCGCAAAATCACAGCCAGTATTCCAGTGCAGTATTGAGGGAGTGCTGTACTGTTGGAGATGCAATCTCCTAGATGAAATTTTAAGCTGAGGACTTATCTGCCTGAACAGACAAATGTAAAAGATTCTATGACACTATTTTGAATAACAGCAAGGGAGTTATCCCTGCTGCCCTGGTCAATATTTATCCCTCAAACAACATGAGGGAAAACAAAAGATCATTTGGTCATTATCACATGGCTGTTTGCGGGAGTTTGCTGAGCACAAATTAGCTATACATGTTTTCTACATTACAAGAGTGACTACGCATTTGTGTGTTGCTATCGACACAAGTAAAATTTTAAAGCTGTACAACAGTCCATAATCTAAAATAGAAAAATCAATGCACCCAATTACTTATTTTCTGAAGTACAATTACACTTGTTTGGTGAGCAGACGTGGCAGATAATTTCCGTACAGTCTATTGTCACAACTAACAATGAGATGAATGACTTGCTGTTGACCGACAGAGGATGTTGGCAAGTACAACGAAATAACTTCCCTTCTTTCCAAAGACTGAAAAAGATGCTTCATGTTCATTGTGGTATAATCCCTTGTTCAAGAGCACCCACAATAAACTAGCAGCCCCTCAGTATTTCTGCCAACTCATTTTACTCATTTAAATCTCAGCAAGAGACTTGAATCCACGAGTTTTGGAATCAGAAGCAAGAAATATACTGCCAAGTGAAAATGACACTCCTCAAATCCACAATACTAATGTTTTCTATCCTGCTCAAAACATTTTTAAAAAGCCCAACCCTGTATAAAGCAGATTGTTCAAGGTTGAATACCATTCCATTCCTGGGGAGTCAGTTTTAATGAAGTTTTAATGAAGTTCCACTCCCTTGAACTTTAGTGTGTTGAAATCAAAACCTTCCTTCCATTTACTCCCTTTCTAGCCATCTATCAGGAGATGGAGAGAAACTACTTCTGACACAAGACTCAGCAAAACCAGGAGAGGTGGGCCTGTTGGAACCTGTGATTAACCAAGGAGTGGTTCCTGACCGTGGAGAGCGTAGTATAATGTATAAACATGCCATGGCATTATTGTATGTATTAAGAACTAGTGGGGAGGTGAATGCCTAGTCCTAGGAGTCGCTGGACTCTTAATCCAGAGACCTAGATAACGTTCTGGGGACCTGAGTTTGAATCCCGCCACAGGAGATGGTGGAATTTGAATTCAATAAATATCTGCAATTAAGAATCTAATGATGACCGTGAATCCATTGTCGATTGTCAGGAAAAACCCTTCTGGTTCACTAATGTCCTTTACGGAAGGACTCTGCCATCCTTAGCTGGTCTGGCCTACATGTGATTCCAGACCCACAGCAAATGTGGTTGACTCTGAACTGCCTTCTGGGCAATGAGGGATGGGCAATAAATGCCCGTTGGCCAGAGATGCCCTCATCCCGTGAATGAATAAAGAAATAAAACCTGGGAAGGAGCATCTTTTTCTGCAGTAGAATATTATAAGGGCAAAATACTCAGGATGCTGGAAAATCTGTACTAAAACAGGATGTTGGAGAAACTCAGCAGGTCTGGCAGTATCTGTGATTCATGCTTCAAGCCTGGTAATGACTATTCTTCAGAACTTCTGCTGAGGCCTGTTCAGTTTCTCTAGCATTCTCTGAACTTGTATTAGTTACTACTGTCGCCTACTAACTTATGTTTGGTTGATGCTGACTGTAGTTTGTTAAGTACAGTCAAATGTCTGAACTTGAAATCAGATAATACAATCCACTAAATCAATCACTTGGAATTCAAATCTGTTTCTAAATGCTAACGGCTTCTGAAGGGATCATAACAGATTGCATTTTTTCACCCTGCCTCTCCTTAAGATGTCCACTCTTGCCATGGTTTGTAATTTTAAATTTCTGCTAGCGCATGCACACCTTTTTCAAATAGCCATCCTCTCTCCATGAAACCAGACAGGAGGTTTTGGCAGGCAATTTCACTCTATTGCATTACAACGTAGACTTTTTCTTGTTTTATCCGATATGCACATATTGAGTAGTAATCAGCAATTTTTTTCCTGTCTCTAGTCCAAAGATATTATAAAAAAACTTTAGTGCGCCATATAGTTCATGTTTGGCGGAGATTAATTAATTCAGCACAGGGCACGGTCAGTTCATCAAATTTCTTGATCTCATGATGGACCCATTATAACCAAGTTAACCATAATCTATTGATACATATTTTTCATCATATAAAAAAAATTAAAACACTGGGAAACTGAGATATGAACCTTGATGAAGTGTTTGTGCTTTAATTTGTAGCTTGAAGTGAATACCCCACCATTTGGAAAGCTTCAATAAAACAGAAATTAGATTTTGTCTTAATTTCACAATAAGGCAGAAACAATATGTACTAGAGTGGAATTAAAGCTCACTTGCAAAGGAGAATAGCAAGATCTAATGAAGGAAGCTGTAAGAACGGCGGATGTTGTAAATCAGAAATAAGAACAGAACTTGCTGAAAAGCTCATCAGCTTTGGCAGCATCTGTGGAGAGAAATCAGAGTTAACATTTCAGGTCGAGTGACCCTTCCACAGAACTGCTCAATGAAGAAACTATCTCAGGTAGAAAAGCTGGTAATTTGAGCTTGAAAAATCTGCCAATGAGAACGCACACATGTAACTCCACAACTGCCATTTCATTAATTTGGTATGCCTTTTGCTTTATTACCATTTATCTCTGCTTTCGGTTGTTTTTATCCCATGCACTAGTCTTTGATCATGAGGTCTAGCAAGGGATTTTTCCAATAACTCACACAGTTGAAATTGGAGATCTTGGAGATGAACAACTGTTGTATACAATTACACAACAGTTCTTCAAACTCAAAATAATTTGTTGAGTAACCTTTTAGGGCATTCCTAAGAGCCATGAAATTGTACTGGTTAAATACAAGGCCGCTTTTGCTATGAAGTAGTCCATGTAATAATGCTTAAATCAATTATAAGTGACAGTTGTGTTTTGGTCTATGCCATGCGTTTGCAAACTCACGCAATTGCTATACTAACTTGTTATGTTTTTATATTAAGTTTTATTTAATTAATAATGGAGGCACATATGTTACCTCACCAAAAACAAAAGAAAATTCATCCTGTTCTCATTTTCCATTCCGGGAAACTATTAATCTTTATAGCTTTCAGATGTCAGCCCTATGCTGACATATTAAAGGGATTGGATAAATTACAGATGCAAGAATAAAGTACAAAATGTGGACAGAATCAAGAGGAAAGATTTTGGCGAACCCTGAAAGACACTAAATGTATGTAAATTTGAAGAAACAATTTTAATCAAGTATCAAAACATAAGATGTCAAAACTATAGAAAAGAAAAAAAGCACAGTCGTCACTTATCACAGCCTAATGATGCCTCAATGTACCTAGATTTCAAGAAATTCACCAGTGCTTTGTAGGCATTTTACTCACAGGAAATTCAGTCAAAGAAAAAATTGCTGAACAAGCCAACCTGAGGATTTCTAATGTCTACCTGTGAAGATGATACAACACCTCAACAGATAATTGGCACCTCCTACAATGTACACTCCCTCAGCACTTGACTGACATGCCACCTTTGCTATGTGCTTGAAATCGGGAATAGCATTTAAACCATCAAATTTACTCAGAGTTAAGTATGTTGAGCAAAACAACCACTTGACTAAGATATTTAAGCAAGTGGAGAGATTAAAATTAGGTCAATGTGTAGCAGGAACATTAGCCTGCCTTATCATTTGCTCACAAACACAGGTTCAACCACTTTTTACTGCTGAAACCTAAAAACTATTTTAAAACCACATTACAAATGACAATGCTCTTTGGAGGTACTTTTTAAAATAAAGTCACCGAAATAACATGCTAGGAAAGGCACAATAATAAAACATGCACTCTACGTCATGATATGAGCTCAAACCAATGAGAAGGACATCAAACTTAAGTGAACCTGAAATCTTCTGAAATATTCTTCTACTTCATGGTGATATGAAATTAAAGCCACTTTGGTATTGCTGAAAGTCTGGATTTCCAACACTATCATATAAAATAGGTAGCTCTTTCTTTTTTAAATTATTCTTTCATGGGATGCAAATATCATCAGTTAAGACCTGTTGCCCATCCCTAGTTGTTCTTGATGAGGGGCTTGCGAGGGCAGTTAAAAGGTAAGCTAACAAGTCTAGGCAATTTGATAGACAACTCTATTACTGTGGACTTGGAAACACCTAGGTCAGACCAGGTAATTTTTTTTTTAAAGTCACCATTTGTAGGGTTGGCCAGCATCTACTGCCTGTGCCTAGTTGTCACTGAGAAGGTAGCAGTGAGCTGCATTGTTGAACCACGACAATCTGTGTACAAATGACATTAAGAAGAAAATTCCATGATTTTGACCCAGCGTCAAGATGGTGAATGGCTTGGAGGGGAACTTGCAGGTGGTGGGTGTTCCCATGAGTCTGCTGCCCAAGTCCTTCGAAATGGAAGTGTCATAGGTTTGTAAGGTGTTGTAAGGAGCCTTAGTGAATTTCTGCAGTACTTCTTGTGAATGATACTCAATGTTGGAGGTTTGGATGTAGCGCCAATCAAGCGGACTGCTTTGTCCCGGATGGTGTCAGGCTTCGAGTGGTTTTGGAGCTCACTCACGCAAGCAAGTGGGGAGTATTCCATCAAGCTCATGGTTTGTGCCTTGTACTCCAAGCCTCTGAGCCATTCTTTGATCATTTTATGGTACAGAAGGCAGTCAATTGGCCTATCAAGTCTGTAATGGCTCCCAAAGAGTTACCCAGCTATTGCTATACTCCAACCAATCTACGAAGCCTTCCGAATTCATCACTTTCAAAAACATATCCAGCTCTCTTTTGAAACCTTCTGTGGAATCCACCTCAACCATTTTTCTCGACAGCGCATTTCAAATCCTAACAACTCTGAATAAAGATGTTTCTCATCTCACGCCTAGGTCTCTTGCAGCCACTGTATTGATATGGCCAGTCCAGTTTCTGATTAATGTAAACTCCAGAATGATGATGGTCACCCCACTGAACATTGAAGGATGGTGGTTAGAATGTCTCTTATTGGAGATGGTTGTTGCCTGGCTTTTATGTGGTGTGAATGTTACTTGCTACTTTTCAGCTCAAGCCTGTATATCGTCCAAGTCTTTTTCCACATGAAAATGGACTGTTTCAGTATGAGATGGCATGAATGGTGCTGAACATTTTTGAATCTTCAGCAAATATCCCTACCTTTGACCCTATGATGTCAGGAAGGTCATTGATGAAACAGCTGAAGATGTCTGGGCCTACAACACCCTGAGGAACTCCTGCAGATAAGATTACTAACAACCACCTTCCTATATGCCAGGTATAACTCCAATCATCAGAGAGCTCCCCCAGCTCCCAGTTTTGGTAGGCTCCTTGATGCTGCACACTGTCAAATGCAGCCTTGATTTCAAGGGTGGTCACTCTCATCTCATATGGTGGCAAATTTCCTTCCCTAAAGACATTAATGAACCACACAATTCATGGTACCACAGATGGTTACAATAATTGATGTTAGTTCAGCAGTCAACTTCAGCGAGACTAACTCTTGATACCAGATGCATTAGTTCCATTTAAATTCCATCAAATGCAGTGGTGGGATTTGAAACAATGTTCCACGGTAATAGCCTAAGCCTCTAAATTACTAGTACAAGTCTGCACCAAGTCTCATCACACAATCACGTTTCACAAATAGGCTCATTTGCATTTCATCGGTATAGTGAATCTTGCTCACTGTGGTACATATTAAGGAAGTGCTGATGTTGGGGCCACAGAAGTCATGACCTGCTTCAGGCAGGTGGCTTCTCAAACTAGCTGCACCACTGCTAGCAAAAGCATATGGTTGCAACTGGTCCTGAATGCCATAGACCTCCATTTTTTTGGATTGAGAGTGAACTACATTATCCATGGGTGGACAATGTTTATTTATTATAGTTCACCTGGATAGGCATGTTCACTTGTTCCCCTTCCTCCAACCCTTTCTCTCACTGTACCAGGATGATTCCGTTAACCAAATTTTAGTGTGTGCCCCATTACTGTAGTGCAGGCACCGTGTTTTCAAAACAGATATCATGTAAACTTTGTATAAAGTCTTTGTAAAATTTATCAACACAAAATGCAAGTGGTCATCAACAAACAACTGGTGCTTCCAACACTAAATAAATTAACAATTTCCACAACGTAGATAAAAAAAATCTTCTGACTTTGGTACAAAATCACTTAACTATTGTAATCAAAACTAAAACAAAACAAGCAAACAGAAAAGATTCTGCCAACGCTGGCGAAATTCAAAAACATTTTATGATTTGTGAACAATGACATTTTTTTACATATATTCAGCACAGGTGCAGGTTGCATTAAGTTTATGATTGGCTTTTTTGCATTGGAATGATGCTGGGAGTGGTGGCAGCTAATGAATTTACACCATGATCTCACAAATACCAATGAACAGGCAGGTGACTTGTTTTGGAGGAGTAGTTTAGGAGATAATTGATGGCCAAGATACTGTGATAACTCAACTGCTCTTCTTTGAAAACTGCTATGGGATCTTCTAATTCATCCATCTGAAGATAGCACCTCTCTCAGTACATCATTGCTGCACTGGAATACTAGCTTAAATTATGAGCTCACATTTTTCCCCCTTGTTTTTAGGATATGAGCATTGCTAACAAGGCCAGCATTTCTGAAATGAGGTTTGAATCCTCAAGCTTTTTGGGCGAGTTTGCAATTACTCATTGACATCTAACATAAATAATAGGTAAATAATTCCAAATCTTTGATGAAAACTGCCAAGTAATGTAAAATATGCTATGTTGATGCAGCTTTAATCTGGCTCACCAATATCTTTTAGCGAAGGAAATCTGCCATCCTCACTTGGGTCTGGCCGACACGTGAATCCAGACCCAAAGTGATATGGTTGACCCTTAACTGCCATCTGGGCAATTAGGGCTGGATTATACATGTTGGTCTAGCCAGCAACACACTCATCCTGTGAATAAATTTTAAAACAAAAGTACTGTACAGCTTTGGATTGCTTCTTACTTTGGTTGGACCCTCAGCATGCAACTCTTATACCTATCACGTTATTCTAGCCATTTGGATTTTCTCCAGCACCACTTTACTTTTAATTTTTGTAATTATCTCTCTGCCTCAATTAATCAGATTAAAAGGTCATCTCTTCACTTGTTATTGAGCTATTGAAACTTTATTCACACCGTCTGACACTTTCGGTCACCTGCAGAGACCTATTATTCAGCCTGTCAACACTCCATTCACACCATCAGTATGATATTTTGATCTCTCTGCCTGTAAATTCTGTGCCCATGTGCTTCCCTCTCACTTCACTTGATGAAGGAGCAGTGCTGTGAAAGCATGTGATTTCAAATAAACCTGTTGGACTATAACCTGGTGTCGTGTGACTTCTGACCTTGTCCACCCCAGTCCAACATCAGCACCTCCGCATTAAGTACGGCAGAAGGTGAAAGGTGGTTTTTCGCAAGCATCAGTGCTGCTCACACCAGATTATAAAATGATTCAGTGGTCCTGGAGAAGGTGTGAAGATTTACAAGGATGACATCAGAAATGTAGGGTATACGCATCAGGAAAGGACTGACAGGCTGGGTTACATCTCCCTTGAAAAAGACTGAATAATAGAGGTTTCTAAAATTATGAAAAGTCTTGATCGAATGCACAAGGCTCGAATGTTTCCTCTTGTGAGGAAGTGAATACCTAGAGACCAATGATACAAAATAGTCACCAAGAAATCCAACTGGGAATTCAGAAGGAACATTTCCACCCAAAGAATGCTAAGAATGTGGAACTTATTACCAGAAGTTGTAGTTGAAGCTAATATATCGATGTATTTAAGTGGCTGCCATACAAGCAAACAAGGGAAAAGGAAACAGATGACAAGCATGACAGCATTAAATGATAAAAGATGAGAGGAGTTTCGAGTGGAGGAGAAACAGTGGCATTGATGGCTCATGCCAAATTGTCCATTTCTGTCCCATATATCCTATGCATGTCTATGTGACTGATTTGGTGTGGATAATTGCTGAACCAATGCATTCTTTAATGAAAAGGAAGGAACAGAAATAAACACTCAATTGAAAGATGTAGAAGAGAAACGTAGGAGCTCAAATATGTAACTCAAAAGTAGAACAGCATTTACAGCACAAAAGCTGGTCTAGATCTTGTCAATAGGGGTATACTGTAAATATGCTAAGTTTATTCAATTAGTCAGGACATGTTTCAGTACTAAATGCAGCTTTGGACAGAAAACATTGCATATTTCGAATGTAATTTGGATATCCAGCACAATTAGAGAAGGATGGCATGTCTTGGACTGAATTAGCATACAGACAGAATAACCATTAGGAGCCAAATTGCCAACTCCTTTGCTATAAAGATCTCTCATTCTGCGGTTTTTAAAGTATTTGGTAGCTTATCCACAAAATTAAAACTGCTGTGGTTTATTTATGCATTTTATTCTAATAGATCATCAAAAGAGCTTGATTCCAATCAGCTAAAATCACTAACAGAGGTGAAAGAATTGGAGTTGTGATTGATTTATAGCTCTGAGAAGTCGGGCTTGTTGTGCTTGTGCGTGTGTCGAGGTAGTGTCCATGGTAATTTTTTGATGAGCAACTCTGCTGTCAGAATATTCTTCTGAAGATCCACATCACCAGACTACAGCTAACAGAGAAATTGGACAGTGTGACTCCACTGCTGTGCTGTACCATGAAAGCAAATTTTCATTTTTTAGGAGGGGCAACCTCAAGCTTGGCTAAGGAGAAGTATATGGAGAGGGGTGCAGTTTATACGGTTAAAGGCAAAGCTATCAACAACAATGCATGAGGAAGAATGCTCCTCAGACTCATCCTTCTGTATAACAGTTAAGAAGGAGACTGCTAGCAGTTATAAAGATGAGGAGGGCAAAGCCAAGAAGTGACTGAAACATGATCTTATGTAAAATCCAAAGAAAATGACCTGAAAAACACACTACAGTGCAAGCTTCCCCTACATTAAAATGTTTGAGAATACTATCATGAAAGGCTTATTGTATCTTCCTCCTTCATACTTACGGCTCAATAGAGATTTCAGGGTTGGCCAAAAACAAGCTGCAGATATTGTCAAAAGATGCAACCATAACATATAACATGAAGGACACTAATTTTTCTTCTGCCCAAGATGAAATTCTATTTTCACTGTACTCCATGGGGCAAAACAGTTGACAATAGACTGACTCAAAGTTGCATTTGTCAAAAGAAGTGGTTAAAAGGCCTGCAGGCCATTTACAGTGGTTAATTAAAATCAATGTTTTGGGGTCAGTTACACTTACAGTGCCATGAGCTATTTTGGAACACTTCAGATATGGCATATTGAGCAAACTTGATTTACAAGAAAAAGTCTGAAATATTCAAGCAACCACAAGAGGTAAAACCTTTTTAAACTGTTTTAGCCACAAGAGTTACTAACGAATAAAATCAAAATACTGTGGATACCAGAGGTTTGAAACAAAGACAGAGAATGTGGTCAAAATATTCTTCTGAACAGAGTCATACTAGACTCTAATACAAACTCTCCACAGATGCTGCCAGGCCACAGCATTCGCTGTGCTGTTCTTGACACTGATGAATTGTCTGGTTTAGAGTACAATGAACTTTTCACGGAATATTTACAGCATATATAGCCAAAACATGAAATCACTTGGAATTATCACATGGAAAAATGATTTTAGATTATAATTGTACTGTATAGGCAATGTTGTCCAGAGGCTTTTCAGCACACTGGTACCAGTAAAATAATGGACATTAACACTGTCAACTAATGAAGTTTAATGATGCCACATCCTTTTTCATGGTTAGCACTGCTGCCTCACAGCGTCACGGACCCAAGTTCGATTCCACCCACGGGTGACTGTCTGTGTAGAGTTTGCACGTTCTCCTGGGGTGCTCCAGTTTCCTCCCACAGTCCAAAGATGTGCAGTGTAGGTGGATTGCCCATATAAATTGCCCATAGTGTGCAGGGACGTTCACGTTAGGTGGGTTAGACATGGAAAATGCAGGAGTAGGGGAATGGGTCTGGGTGGGATCGTCTTCAAAGAACAAAGAAAATTACAGACAGGAACAGGCCCTTCAGCCCTTCAAGCCCGCGCCGATCCAGATCCTCTATCTAAATCCGTCGCCTATTTTCCAAGGATCTGTATCCCTCTGCTCCCTGCCCATTCATGTATCTGTCTAGATACATCTTAAATGACGCTATCGTGCCCGCCTCTACCACCTCCGCTGGCAACGCGTTCCAGGCACCCACCACCATCTGTGTAAAGAACTTCCCACGCATATCTCCCTTAAACCTTTCCCCTCTCACCTTGAAATCGTGACCCCTAGTAATTGAGTCCCCCACTCTGGGGAAAAAGCTTCTTGCTATCCACCCTGTCTATACCTCTCATGATTTTGTAGACCTCAATCAGGTCCCCCCATCAACCTCCGTCTTTCTAATGTAAATAATCCTAATCTACTCAACCTCTCTTCATAGCTAGCGCCCTCCATACCAGGCAACATCCTGGTGAACCTCCTCTACACCCTCTCCAAAGCATCCACATCCTTTTGGTAATGTGGCGACCAGAACTGTACGCAGTATTCCAAACGTGGTCGAGCCAAAGTCCTATACAACTGTAACATGACCTGCCAACTCTTGTACTCAATACCCCATCCGATGAATGAAAGCATGCCGTACGTCCTCTTGACCACTCTATCCACCTGCGTTGCCACCTTCAGGGTACAATGGACCTGAACACCCAGATCTCTCTGTGCATCAATTTTTCCCAGGGCATTTCCATTTACCGTATAGTTCGCTCTTGAATTGGATCTTCCAAAATGCATCACCTCGCATTTGCCGGGATTGAACTCCATCTGCCATTTCTCCGCCCAACTCTCCAATCTATCTATATTCTGCTGCATTCTCCGACAGTCCCCTTCACTAACCGCTACTCCACCAATCTTAGAGTAATCTGCGAACTTGCTAATCAGACCATCTATACCTTCCTCCAGATCATTTAATGTATATCACAAACAACAGTGGTCCCAACACGGATCCCTGTGGAACACCACTGGTCACAGTTCTCCATTTTGAAAAACTCCCTTCCACTACAACCCCCTGTCTCCTGTTGCCCAGCCAGTTCTCTATCCATCTAGCTAGTACACCCTGGACCCCATGCGACTTCACTTTCTCCATCAGCCTACCATGGGGAACCTTATCAAACGCCTTACTGAAATCCATGTATATGACATCTACAGCCCTTCCCTCATCTATCAACTTTGTCACTTCCTCAAAGAATTCTATCAAGTTGGTAAGACATGACCTTCCCTGCACAAAACCATGCTGCCTATCACTAATAAGCCCATTTTCTTCCAAATGTAAATAGATCCTATCCCTCAGTATCTTCTCCAGCAGCTTCCCCACCACTGACGTCAGGCTCACCGGTCTATAATTACCTGGATTATCCTTGCTACCCTTCTTAAACAAGGGGACAACATTAGCAATTCTCCAGTCCTCCGGGACCTCACCCGTGATCAAGGATGCTGCAAAGATATCTGTTAAGGCCCCAGCTATTTCATCTCTCGCGTCCCTCAGTAACCTGGGATAGATCCCATCTGGACCTCGGGACTTGTCCACCCTAATGCCTTTTAGAATACCCAACACTTCCCCCCTCCTTATGCCGACTTAACCTAGAGTAATCAAACATCTATCCTTAACCTCAACATCCGTCATGTCCCTCTCCTGAATACCGACGCAAAGTACTCATTAAAAATCTCACTCATTTTCTCTGACTCCTCGCATAACTTCCCTCCTTTGTCCTGGAGTGGGCCAACCCTTTCTCTGGTTACCCTCTTGCTCCTTATGTACGAATAAAAGGCTTTGGGATTTTCCTTAACCCTGTTTGCTAAAGATATTTCATGACCCCTTTTAGCCCTCTTAATTCCTCGTTTCAGATTGGTCCTATTTTCCCCATATTGTTCCGAAGCTTCCTCTGTTTTCAGTCGCCTAGACCTTATGTATGCTTCCTTTTTCCTTTGCTAGTCTCTCAATTTCACCTGTCATCCATGGTTCCCTAATCTTGCCCTATCTATCCCTCATTTTCACAGGGACATGTGTGTCCTGCTCTCTAATCAACCTCTTTTTAAAAGCCTCCTACATATCAAATGTGGATTTACCCTCAAACAGCTGCTCCCAATCCACATTCCTCAGCTCCTGTCCAATCTTGCTATACTTGGCCCTTCCCCAATTTAGCACTCTTCTTTTAGGACCACTCTCGTCTTTGTCCATGAGTATTCTCAACTTACGGAATTGTGATCACTATTCCCAAAGTAATCCCCTACTGAAATTTCAACCACCTGGCCGGGCTCATTCCCCAACACCAGGTCCAGTATGGACTTGTTGGGTTGAATGGCCTGTTTCCACACTGTAGGGACTCTATGACTCTATAATATACTTTGGATGTAATATTACTTGCTCTCACTGCGAGTGATCTGTTAACAACACGACTGTAGTAGTACGTGACAGCTCAAAATGGCCACTACTTAATATATAACATGGAATACTGAAGTTGACACCCAACATTAGGCTTCATTGAAAACTCAGCAGTTAACATGAAGGACATGACAAAATTCCACAGGAAGAACAAGCTTTGTAAGAGAGTGTATCAAATGAAACTTTCAAACCACTTTTAATAGTGTCAAGTGTATATATAAAGCATTCACACACAGAATTATGGCATTCTGGTGACTTCCAAGCTTCTGCACTGCTATGAGAAGATGCAAAATGGAATCCCACATATTAATTACAAAGGGAATGCTTACTCCTAGGTTTCTCCTGCCCATCAGTTTGAAGCGGTCTTGGTTCAGTCCTAGAATGAAATCCCTTTTTGTGATCAGTGTGGAACACGGGTGGAAGAAAAGACAGGGTGCAGTATCTTGAGAAGAAGCTAACTGCAAAACTTATCACTTTTAATACAACATGGTGCTGAGCTGGAGAGTTTTACGCGTAGATTTTAAAGTATCAATACTGTTCACTGGTGTGAACCATTTTTTATTACTAACTGGGATATATTATTTTAAATGTTACTCTTACTTTCAATTATTTTGGTATGAAAGGGGACAGTGGCATCTTGAACATTTGATTAAATAATATTATGAGTAGTTGTACATAATATTTGTCAAAATAACCTTATTACCCTTACCTTGTCTCTGGGTTATAGCCTAGTATATAAAAAAATTGGTCCGGTCGTGGCTTAAACTCTCTGGCAGCAAATATGTCAGAAAAATGTATAATATTGCATTTCCCTCTGCAAGGAAAAAAAAAATCATTGATGTTACCACAAAATATTTGAAAACCAATTCACATTTCAATCTTTGTAGTTTTATTCAAACAAACCATCACATTAATTTCTCAAACTTGCCTGAGTGCTGCTGCATGGTAGGTGTCTACATAATCCGAAATGAAGAGTTCCCGACTCCTAATTACTGGGTCTGTGATCACAAGCTCACGGCCAGAATCTACAGGAAATGTAATTATTATGTCCATGAATGATTTCCACTTACTTATTTATTTTGAATATTCAGATGGAGGATAAATGTTAAAAATGCTAATATAATTGAACACGAGAAAAATCAATAGAACTATCTAAGTTGAAGATTTGTGACAATTTTATGACAGATGGAAGTAATTTGAAAATAAAGAACTTCGTCAAAGAAAAACACAATAACAAAGTCCAATCAGAAGTGATTATGACGTGGTAGCTTTGAGCCTGAATGAAATCTGTGCTGGAATTCTTCCAGCCACAATATTTTACTATCTCTGTCCCTTATAAATGTCCACTTACAATTTTATGTGGCAATTTTGTCACATTTTTTCCCCAATGTGTCATCATTAACTCTACTCTTTTTGCTCTAAGTAGCTCACAAATACTACTGATTCTGAGCAAATTTAATTCTTTACTAAACCTCAATTTTCCATACCTATTTGATTGAAAAAGACAAAATTATCCAATTAGACTTTGAAGTTAGGCAACCATAATTATGCTAAATTTGCATTTAAAATGTTCAACATGGTGCTAAAATATATTATTTTGAAGGATTAAAAACTCTTCTCATCAAATATTCCCTTGGTATTAATGTTCAATTTTAAAAATATCATTTACGAGATCATCCTATGATCACAACGAAATGTATCTGACTTCTTGTTTTAAAAAATGGAGCTCCATTCCCAGCAAATATTTCACACTTCCCAATCTCACTTTCCATTCCCTCAATATTGTCCTTGCAATTAATCAATTGGAGGCAAATAATGTTGCCCTCTACATGATAATCTTAGCCAAGACTGATCTTCATTCAGAGTCAGCTTTTACAGTCCGTACTTAAACTGGCCTTCATTTATATTGTTAAGTAAAACGTTAACAACTTGAGAGGCACAATTTCTTCTTTTTGTGCGCATCTCACCATGTGAGGTTGAGTTCTAACAATTTTATTCCCTCAATATGGGAAGTAGAATTAATGGTATGCAGAACAAAATGGTGACAGTAGCAAATCCAGCCACAATATCATCTAGTATCTAAATTAGCCCAGTCACAAAACCTACTTGAGACAATGGCTGTAGTTCAAGCCAAGACTGTACCCCAAACCTAATTGGCATAACAGGTTGATAAAGATGATAAGGAAGGAGAGTTACCACAGCAAGTATATAACTCCTTTCCAACCCAGTATTTAAGAAGTGCAAAAAATATTGAATTCATCACTGTATCTAATAATTTGGAATGAACTATAGCAGAAGAGAGAAGTAAAAGTCAGGGAAAATCTGTGCAATGGTGACTGTAATATGTTTGACGGTGACAAATGAAAAGGACATAAAGCATGATAAAAGATCAGCATACAAGTCTGGAGAATGAAAGTTTTGAGAAGTTCATGTACTAGATCCTGGAAAAATGGTCAATACTGGCAAAAAATGATAATGAACAGCAATAGAAAACATTTAAAATAATATTCAAGAGTCCAGAAAAAACACTAATAAAGTAAACCGTCAACATGGTGAATGAAGATATAAGGAAGCAATTGAGTGTAAGGATAAATAATGACTTGAGAAGGTGAAGTGAAACCATGAAATAAAATTGTCAAAAAACACGCAATATATGACCCAAAATTGGTGGTGCAACAGACAGTGAAGATCGTTATCTCAGAGTACAACGGAACCTTGATCGGATGGGCCAATGGGTTGAGGAGTGGCAGATGGAGTTTAATTTAGATAAATGTGAGGTGTTGCATTTTCATAAGGCAAATCTGGGGAGGACTTGTACAGTTAATGGTAGGGCCTTGGGGAGTGCTGCCAAACAAAGAGACCTAGAGGTGCGGGTTCATAATTCCTTGAAAGTGGAGTCGCAGGTAAACGGTAGTGATGGAGGCATTTGGTACGCTTGCCTTCATTGGTCAGCGCATTGAGTATAGGAGTTTGGACATCATGTTGCAGCTGTACAGAATATTGGAGAGGCCACTTTTAGAATACTGCCTTCAATTCTGGCCTCCCTGCTATAGGAAAGATGTTGTGAAACTTTAAAGGGCGCAGAAAAGATCTACAAGGATATTGCTGAGATTGGGGGAGTTTGAGCTACAGGAGGAAGCCAAATAGGCTGGGGCTTATTTCCTTGGAGTGTTGGAGGCTGAGGGGTGACCTTATAGAGGTTTATAAAATCATGAGGGGCATAGATAGGGTAAATAGACAAGGTCTTTTTCCTAGGGTAGGTGAGTCCAAAACTAGAGGGCATAGGTTTAAGGTGAGAAGGGAAAGATTTAAGAAGGACCTGATGGGCTACTTTTCACGCAGAGGGTGGTGTATATGGAATGAGCTGCCAGAGGTGGTGGCAGCAGTGGGTACAATGACAACATTTAAAAGGCATCTGGATGGGTATATGAATAGGAAGGGTTTCGAGGGCTATGGGCTAAATGCTGGCAAGTGGGACTCGATCAGTTTAGGATATCCGATTGGCATGGACGAGTTGGACCAAAGGGTCTGTTTTCATGCTGTATAAATCTGAGAATAACTGATTTGTTATAGTGGCTGCATTAATACACGCTGAAAATTTTTTTAATGAAGTTGAGATGGAGAAAAAGCCCACTAAGGGACAGACAGGCTAAAGTCACAAGTCGTGATAACAAAATGACCAAAATTTACAACAAGTACTTCGTTTCAGTGCATTCCAGGGAGACAGATCAGGTGAACATAGCATTACAGGATGATATTAGAAATGATATAACCTCATTTAGAATAAAACGATGAGAAATATTAAATAATTAAATTCACACCAGATAAATGTCCTAGGCTGATGGAAATACGTCCACACATTTTAAAAGAATATCGAAACGACATCAGAGGCACAAATAGGTCATTTGAAAAAGCAGAGCCAGAAAACTGATAGGCAGTTAATGTCACAACTCTGTACAAAGGAGGATAGCTTGGACAGAGGGTCTGTAGACTGGTCGGCTTAACTTCAGAGTAAAAAGAGCAAAAAATAGAGGTAAAGAGTAACCATTCAGGGTAGCAGTTGGTTAAAATGGGGGTGTGTCACAAGAGTCACTTCTGGCACCACAATTGTTCACAAGTCACATTAACAATTTGAACTTGTGGAATGAAAACCATAATTTCCAAATTCATGGATGGCACCAATTGAAGAGTCGGGTCATTAATAAACTTGCAAGATGGGCACATAATTGGAAAATAAATTTAAGGAAAATATAAGGTCTCACAAATTGGTAAGAAATACAAGGATGTCACATGACTTGGAAAATAAGTTATACGAGATTGAAGATCAAAGGGATCTGGGAGAAAAAATGCACATATCACTCAAAGTAGGTTATCAAGGCCATAAAAACAAACCAAGTTCCAGAGTTTATTTCTAGAGGGATTGAATTGGAAAAGAGAAGTTATGCTAAACTCATGTTGAACTTTGATTGGACTGAAGGAAAGAGAGGCACTTGAGGGGGTAAAAATGGATTTACAGGGTTGATACCAGAAATAATATATCAGAAAATAATGAACTGTGGCTTTTTAAAGAGAATAGGTGATTGGTGGGATGACCTGAAACATTAAATATATGAAAAGTTTTGCTACAGTATTTGCATTTGTGGGGAAGTATAGAACCTGTGGTCATCAATCTAGAATAACAAACAAGAAATCAAATAGAACATTCAAAAAGGAAGCTCTTTACAGAGCGAGAGAGAGAGAGAGAGGGAGAGAGAGGGAGGAATGTGGCACTTGCTATCAAAATGACAGATTGAGGCAAATAATACAAAGGCATTTAAAATGAGACTAGATAAGCTAATGAGATAAAATGGAACTTAGGTTTATGCTGATGAGGAAAGATAGAAGGAAGCTCGAGTGGAACATAAATGCTCATAGGAAATTGTTGTGTGGGGGATTCCAAATCTATGTTTAATTGAAGAGTTTACAATGTAATTGCTGGATATCCCTACCTAACCTAATCTTTAAACACCTGAATTCATAAATGCAAAGCTCACTAGAATTTTCTTTCAAAGCTCCTGATGTTTCAAATTTATTGAAGTTACTTTGAAAACATTTTGCTGCTACCAGCATTATGATTTCCAAAAAGTACAACAGACCTCTTTCGGTTGGTGACATTGGTGATGAACTCAACTGCTTCTCATGAAACACTGAGAACTATAGGTTACCAAGTTTGAACTACCTGCTTTGTAAATAAGAATTATGATATCACAATTACAGGTTTATCTGATAGAAACTGATCTGTATTCAGAGGAAGTATGTAGTCCTTCAGATATAAGGGGACAAATAATAGTTCTCAAGATATTAAATGGTCTGCAAAAATGGAACCCACTAAACATGCTGAGTGTCTGAGTTGACTATTGAGAGAAGACCCCGCTAATTTATGTTTTAAAGCTAAATTCTTTGCCATCTAACTTCAAACTATTAACAATGGTTACCTTATAACCATTTCTAAATTTCATTTTCAGACGTATCTGATTAATACCGTCAACATGAGTTTCTTTTTGTATATAGCATAACGCTTAAACCCTGGCTACCCATGCTAATCAGAAATAGTTAATTTCAGACCAGTAGTGTTTTATGGTTGAAATTATTTTCTACAGATGGACATTACCCAGATTTCCACTGCACCACTTAAGCAAGATGCTTTTTCGTTCATTCATACATCATATTTTACACTACAATTAACAAAATTAAAGTGCAGACGTTTAGTGAATAATTTACCATTGCTGATCTAAGGACAAAATATCCAAATCTACAAGATTCTATTTGTTATTTGGGGCCTATATATGTCACATTGATTAAGAAAGCATAAATATATTTATCTTTAGGCATGGCATTCTTCATTTCTCTATTGAAGTCTCTTCCAAATAAAATGGTACAATTAAACATCCACCTTGGATAAATTACCGAAGACCCAGCCTTTCAAGGGATTTTCTTCCTGAAGTGTGCAATTTGCCCTCTATCTCCTTGAGTAAAATAATTTTCGATCAAGCAAACCAGGTTCCCAAGTTTTTGTGGAAAAACTTTTTAAAACATTTTAAAATTCATTTTCAAAAGTTATTGAAGAAAGCAAGAGGGTTAAACAGCTTGGAGTATATATCGTAAATGCTGAAAATCAAAATTCAAAATATTTAAGCAGAAGGCAATATATTTTCCTGAATGCTTAGTAAGTAAAGGAACTGCTTAATGCTATATAAAATACAATTTACAATCTGTGTTGAGTTAGTGGATCATAATTTAATTCTCGAATAAGCTTCAACATCTTAGGGTAATGTGAGGTGCTGGAGGAGAGTCACTCCCAGTGTGGACTTTGGATGAGCTCAGATGTGATGTCCTACACAATCATACTGCCAGTTGACAAATCACCTGTCTAAACTCACCTGAAGAATGGCCAAGTGGATGAAATACCCGAGGGCTGTGAGTACCTGTAGAAATGCAGCCCCGTAAGAGTAAGGAAAGAAGAGCAGACATTTATAGGGACAAAACTTTAAAAAGTGATAATAAAGGAAGGTCTGTTAAAATAGAGTACTTACCCCTTCGCAAATCCTATCTGCCTAGATTTTAAACCTTTGAACAGTAGAAATTAATTGAAGGGCTATGATTTCAGGTTTCTGCCAAAATTTTCATCAAAGCAGACACCCTCTGCTGATTGTAAGAGGCCCTTATGAAACATGGTCATGAACTGCCATTTATCATTAAGAAGATTATTCACAGGCCAAATAGAAGAATGCTTCTGTTTTTAAAACACCTGGCCAAGTTTTGTATCATTCACAGTAAAATACATCAATAACTAATCAGATACTACATAAACCAACTTTGCTAAACCGTATAATTGATGCAAAGTCAGCCAGATCTCAAAGATCACATCGGTTTGTCTTGCAACCCAAGGTAATGCTAGACAGCATAATTTTACATATGATCCCATCAAAAAAAAAACTCAATTCTGTTTCATGGAATAGGGATATTAAAAAAATTCTACTTTTTCAAAAATATTCCATAAAAAGGCATATTTAAGATATTCAAAAATAGAACTAGATGAATTAAAAAAAATTTTAAAACTGTTAATTAACGAGCTATCCTATATTTACTGACCACTTTAAGTGAAGTTTTATTTCCACATGAATTAAAGTTTAAAATTAACTTGTTGCAATTTCTCCCTATATCCATAAGATGAGAGCTTTCATTTCATTTCGAGACGATGCACTTGAGTTCTTCAGTAAAAACACTTCATTAAAGATAAAAACCTTAAATGTAGCACACACACACCATTGGCCATTATTCTAACACTTGTCATGCCCAAGACACAAAATATAATCAGTCCTTCAGCAGATATAAATTTTGAAACTTCAGAATGTAATGCTTTCAAACATGAATGGCATACCACAAAGTCACTGATTCACAGAAACATACCACAGTTTATTTAATAAAAGCTTCAGGTACTAATACTGGAGTTTGGAATTTTTGAACACAATTTTTTTTAAATGCCCTCACTCCCAAATTGCACGAGACAGCAGTATGCTATAGAATCCTCCCTAATTCATATGTTCCAACAAATTGGTATCAAAACGTTTTTCAACATTTAACAGGACAGTACGAGCCTTATGTTTTAGCAGAAATAACTTTGGTAGGCTGGGAAAGAAAATTGAATGCTGATATAGGTACAGGGTGTAATGTGATTCAAGTAGGTTTTATATCGCCATCTCGCCTTTCGAAGGTGAGAAGATGTTCAAAGATTTATTAAATAAACAGATTAAATCTATTATTTCAAGACCATTAATTAAGAAAACCAAGCAATAAAATTCGCCAAATTCCATTCTCAGATGAGCATTATGACCTAAATCATTAAGCTCTAGAAAAAATGATGTCTAAGATGCACAGCTATTTGTGGTCAGATTTTGTTTGAAGTAAAGCACAAGGTGTGTACAACCAAAATCATTGATCTTCTGAGTAGCACCTGGGTAGATCATTGAAATACGACATGATACTTTCTGTCAGAAAACTTTTATTACTATACTCTGCATTGAATATTAGATCTACTGTTTCCAATTAAAAAGTGTTCTGCTAGCGTTCAGTGTCTTCGCAAGTGATATGTTTTCCACCAGTGCCAAACCTCAAACACAGTCATGAAAGTGATTAGGGATCACAGTTCTCCTTCCTGGCTAATCAAACTCAGTACTTTTTATAGGATGATTACTTGACCTTGGAATTGAAACACAATAGAAAATGCTGATAAGACAAGCCAATCCAATCCCATCTTGTTTATACACTATTACAATTATACTTTCATGAAGTATTCACTAGCAAGCTTAATTTGGATTTTGACTCCCATCAATACAATGATACAGGAATGTTTTCATTTGAAATTTTCCCATATCTACAAGAGTAACCAAAACTAGCTGTGTGCATTGATACGATCTTGGCAATTGTTCAGTTTCAGTGGTTCATTCCAGGGACCATGGACAAGTCATTTTAATTTACGACAGGTATCTCGGTCATTTCAGCAAAGATACATGGCAACCAACGGCACCCAAGTCTGAAAGATGAGGTTAGGTAGTGGGTGGAAAGAAAATGTTAGACCAAAGGACATAACCTTTCAAAAAAAAAACAGAATCACAAACAGGCTCCAAATTTTCCATGGGTCACTTTGGCAAATACAACAGCAGAAACATCAGGCATAGGGTTAGAACAAAAGATTAGAAGACTCTTTTCAGTTCCATTTTAGGATCCATTGTCTCCTTCAGATGATGTAAAAGTACGTTGGGAAAGAATTTCACTGATCCTCATGCTTCCAGCAGGTTCTCAACGGCAACACAGTTCAGAATAACTTTTGTCTCCCTGTGGTGGAAATTCTCTGATATACAATCCCATGTACTCACTACAGTTGACACTGGGAGTAAAGGATCAGTGAATTTATCCCACAATCTATCATTATGGTTCTGATGGCTTATAAATATCTTTGTGAAAATACTGTTAGGACCATAAGATGAACAGGCAACTTCAGTGAGAAAACTAGACAAGACAAAGAGCCATAATACAATTCAATAAAGAGGCTGTGCAAAATATAAAGCTGTAATTCTGATAACTAATGTTCCTAAGTGAAATGCAGGGGTTGACAGAAAATTGTGAATGCCCAACACTTTTCAATATCTTCTTCAAACAAAACAGCATGAATATATTTGATTTAAGGTTAAGAACTGAAGATAAAGCATGCGTGAATTTTTTTTTTAAAAAAAGCAAAGTGAAAGGCAATGAGTCATGGATGGAAAGTTTTGGAACAAATGGCATGTCTAACACCCAAGGTTCTCTCTCTTCAAGATAACAGGCAACTTATAGAAAAGAATTAGGTTCTACACATGCATGTGGCAGCAGGGTCACCGAAAAATAGTCATTATCCACTGTTTGCTGTAGTGACATGGAGGCGAGCTGCAGTAATGTGTCAACATCCAGGTCAATGACACAGAATACATTAACCAGAGAAAAGCATGATGCATCAATTACATCTTTGTGGAGGTGAAGTCCCATCTTTACCGGGCAATCTTAAAAATGAGACGCAAAACAGGTAAAGCTATAACACAGGCCCGCTTGCCTGTCAAATAAGATAATCAACACATGACAGACACTGCTAAGCGATCCCAAAATCCAAAAGATAGGATTCAAGCTCTGCAGGCCTTTCACATTGAGTTGTGAACAATTAATAATTAACAGGTGGTGAAGGTGCTATGATTATCTCCATCCTCAATGATGAGGGTGCCCAGCATGTTAGTGCAAAAGACAAGGCTGAAGCAATTGTAACCACCTTCAGCCAGAACTGCTGAGTGGATAATCAGTTTCAGTTGCTTCCTGAGGGCCAGAGTCTCTCAGATACCAGTCTACAGCTAATTTGATTCACTTTATGCGATATCAAGAAACAGCTGAAGACACTGGATATTACAACTGTTGCAGAACCTGACCACATTCCAGAAATAGTACTGAAACCTCACGTTCCAGAACTAGCTGCAACCCTAGCCAAGTTGTTCCAGTCCAGCTACAACACTAGCCATCGATGATAATCTTAAATAGAAATCTAATGCAAATCTAACCATCTTCCCTGGACATTCAATGGCATTACCATTGGTGAATCCTACCGTAATCAATATTCTGGGGTTACAACAGAACTAGACCAACCGTATAAATATTGAGGCCATAGAAGCAAATCAGAGGTTACAAGTTCTGTAGTGAGCAACTCACTTCCTATCTTCCGTATACCTCTCCATTATCTAATAGACACAAATCAGCGCTGTGATGGAGTACTCCCCACATATCTGGGCAAATACAGATCCAACAACACTTGAAGCTCACAACAAATGAGGCTGCTTGTCGGCAACCAACCCACCATTAACATATCATTGCAGCAGTTTGCACCATCTGCAGCAACTCACCAAGGCTCCTTGACAGCACTTTCAAAACCCACAGCCTCTACCACCGAGAAAGAAGAAGGCAGCAGGTGCATGGGAACACCACTGCCTGCAAGTTACAGAATCACAGAAACTCTACAGTGTGGAAAGAAGCCATTTGGCGCATCAAGTCTGCATCGACCCTCCCACCCAGACCCGGCCCCTTATCCTATCCCCGTAAACCCGCATTTACCATGGTTAATCCACCTGGCCTGCACAGCTTTGGGCTGTTGGAGAATACCTGAGCACCTGGTGGAAACCCACGCAGACACTGAGGGAACATGCAAAGTCCATATAGGCAGTCACTCAAAGCTGGAATCAAACCCATATCCTGGCCCTGTGAGGCCACCAAGCCGATGGCATAATTTGAATTCAATAAAAATCTGGAATTAAAAGACTAATGATGGCCACAAATCCATTGCTAATTGTCAGAAAAACCCATCTGGTTCACTAATTTCCTGGTCTGGCCTAAATGTGTCTCAAGACCCACAGTAATATGGTTGACTCTTAACTGCCCTCTGGGTAATTAGGAATGGATAATAAACGCTGGCCTAGCTAGCAATGCCCTTATCCCATGAATGAACAAAAATATAATCTACTAAGAATTCTATTACATTGACTAATTACAGATCCAGTTTAGCATTTTGTTACTAACCATAGGTTTTGAAAGACATTTTTCAGGGTTGTGGGAAAGCAATATCCAAGCTCAGAAACTCTTGGTATCCACCGTTCCATACGTATCAAAAGGGAGCTATGGTTGGCCCAGCCAATTAAGAGGGAAATATAAGACTATTTTTGATTATGAATATCATTCGGTGGGTCTTGCCATTAAATGCATCCAAATTGATCCATCATTGACCCCCTACTCCCCACTCCAAAAAGTAGTAAATTTGCTGTTCATACAGCCTCACTGACACGCACAGTGCCTTAGAGAGCAAGGTACAGTAGAATCACTATCATTTGTGAAAGTGTAAGGGTCATCTTTAGGCGTGGAAGGTAGTCAAGGAAAGATAATGGGAGAGAAAAAAATTTACTTCATAAAATTTTATTCGTGGCAAATTACTCACCATTCTCGTTGTGTCGATCCTGAACCAGATGCTGGTAGACGGAATCTGGCACCTCTGACTGACGATAGTACCACTTGACATTCATTAACAGGTGGTCCCGTTTGCTCTGAAATGTTAAATATCAGCAGATTAAGTAAATAAAATTATAACTCCACAATGAGTATTATTCTTCACTTTGTGAACAAAATGGTCTTAACAGAACAGAAACAGAAACAGACCCTACAGTCCAACAGATCTGACCAGACATCCCAATCTGACCTAGTCACATTTGTCAGCATTTGGCCCATATCCCTCTTAATCCTTCTTATTCATATACCCATCCAGATGCCTTTTAAATGTTGTAATCATACCTGCCTCCACCACTTCCTCTGGTAGCTCATTCCATACATGCACCTCCCTCTATCAAAGGGTTAAGCCCCCAGGTCCTTAATAAATCTTACCCCTCTCACCTTAAACCTATGCCCTCTAGTTTTGGACTCTCCACCCTAGGAAAAAGACATTGGCTATTCACTCTATCCATGCCCGTCATGATGTTATAAACCTCTATAAGGTCACCACTCAGCTTCCCATGCTCCAGCCTCTCACTATAACTCAAACCCTCCAGCCCTGGCAACATCCTTGTAAATCTTTTCCTTTTCCTCTCAAGTTTAACAACATCCTCTCGATAGAAGGGTGATTAGAATTGTATGCAGTATTCTAAAAGTGGCCTCACCAATGTCCTTTACAAACCAATAAATACCAAACTCAATAAGAAATTGGCCAACAGGAATATTCAAGTTTGAGAAGTTTTACTTAAACATTCTTGATGAAGTCAATCTACCAAAAGTAGCAGTGATGATCCAATGGCTGCAAATCCTTTTACAACCTCCATGTCATCAATAACGATTGAATAGAGAAATAGACTGAATGGTACAGCCTTATAAATATATGGCCAGGGTATAAGTAAATCATAAATCTAATTGTGATGGATTAGTTCTATACAAGTAAAAGGTAAGTTCACCATAGTCCCAGAGGACCACTGGGCTGCTTTCCCATTAGAGAGAGATGACCGGTGGTGGTTTAACCTGAGGGTCACCACAGCTCAGATGAGGGAAAGATTGATAGGGACAGTCCTTTATGGTGACCTCAGCCAGTGTAGGAAGTGAACCCACTGGCATCACCCTACATCACAAGCAGAGCATCCAGCCAACTTAGCTAACCAACCCACATTACAGTTCTGCAAATGTTTGAGTTTAGAAAATTGAGTTTAGAAGCAAGCTTAATTTACATCCTGGGAAGAGTTCAGGGCAGTTCTTAAAACCAGTTACCTCAGCAGAAGGGGTTAGTTTGTAAACTTCCAAACCCCGAGATTTTGGTTAGAAATCTTACAAGGTATGTGTTTTTGTTTTAGATTTTATTTTTCTTTTGTTTTTAACCTGAAACTCAAGCTAGGCATTGGAGAAACAACCGCTTGAACAAGCAGTAATTGAAGTTGATTGTCAACAATTTGAAGCAGCTATTGCAGTTTTTGCTTGCAACAAGCAGTTGATTGGACTATGGATTAGCAACCATAACTTAACCACAGAGACTTTTTTGCCTGCAAACAACTGTGTAATGGTTCTCAGGTAAATGAACAACTTGAGACCAGAACAAGTTACAGTTACAACAGTTAAAAGACATTCGGACAGATACATGAACAGAAACAGTCTCGAGGGACATGGGCCAAACACAGGCAAGTGGGACTAGTATAGCTTGGGAAATTTAGTCAACATGATGAGTTAAACCAAAGGGTCTGTTTCCAAGCTGCATGACTCAGTTTATCTTTCCTGCAACAGCCGTTGTAAGCTGTGACATTTAACTGATAGGTCAGAGATTTTCATAAGAGAACCAGCCGCCTTGCATCTTGTACCAACCATTCAGAAACATCTGGAAACATCCAGAGAAAAACGACTAAAGCAATGTGATGGTCATCAGAAGAATCTTGAGCAGCATGTCAACAAAAGTACTTGGGAAGAAAGACAACTGAACTGTCCTTCCAGATTTTCAGCCTCCACTCAACCTATTTTACTCTGTCTGTCCGCCTGTGTATGTAAGGAGGAGTTCATAAGAGAATTAAGAGTTTTAATTAGTAGCATTATGTGCCAACCATTTATGATTGCTTACCTGTAGTTAGTGTCTAATTAGTTTTACTAAATAGTGATTCCTATTCAATACAGAAACCTGTGTTTTCTCTCCATAGATGCTGCCTGACCTCCTGAGTTTGTCCAGAAATTTCTGTTTTCATTTCTTGAAAGTCAGATAAATTGGAGATCTTTGCATACTTTAAAAATCTCTAACTTTTGTGACAACTCCGGAAATACTGGAATTGGATCTCCAGTGCACTACTCCACCGAGTCGGAAGAATCTGCAGATTTTTAAAAGAATGTTTAGGCTTTTAGATTGATGAAAGGTTCTTGCCGACAGACTTAGATCGAACTTACCTAATTTTCTCCATCACTTATGACAGAGAAATTGGAATTGGAGTAAGACTTCACTATACCCGTACTCCAATCATTTTGAGAGAAAGACCATAAGACATAGGAGCAGAAATTAGGCCATTTGGCCCATCGAGTCTGCTCCACCATTCAATCATGGCTGATAAGTTCCTCAACCCCATTCTATAAGACCATAAGACATAGGAGCAGACTAACATTCCATTAGCGTTCCTTATAGCTTGCTGCACCTACACATTAGCCTTCAGTGATTTATTGACTAGGTCACCTTGGTCTCTTTATAGACCTACACTCTCCAACTTCTCTCATTTATGAAACATTCCACACATTTGTACCTTTTACCAAAGTGGATAATCTGTCCCATTTCTACATTATATGCCATCTACCATGTTCTTGCCCACTTATTCAGCCTGTCCAAATCATCCTGAACTCCTTCACGTCTTCCTCACAACACACATTTCTGCATAGCTTTAAATCATCTGCAAGTTCATACATATTACATTTGGTCTCCACTTCCAAATCCTTTAATATTGTGAACAAGCTGGGTTCCAAGTACAGATCCTTGCAGTACCTCACTAATTACAGCCTAGCAATGCAAGAACAAGCCATTTACTTCCTCTTTTTGTTTCCCGACTGTTAGCCAATGCTTAATCATACCAGTACATTACCTCCTATCAATCCAGAATTTCCTAGATCACAAATGCAATGTGTTCTTGAACTAGCAACTCCACCAAAACCCAAGAGGAAACAAGCCCACAGGCAACTGAAAGTCAAGGTGTAAAGAACTCGTGATCGAAACAAATCAGATGTTGATGGAAACAGCACCAGGAGACTCGACAACTTGACAATTACAACACGCATGCGTTTCCTCAGCGCAAACAAAGTCTCCTACAGTCTGAGTACCCAGGGTCCGACTCCACTGAGAGGCAAAAATGGAGAACCGCTCATCAAGAACCAAGAAGCAGTCAATGTCTGCTGGTGACAGCACTTCGAGGATCTCCTCAGTCAAGACACAGCCTTCAATGCAAGTGCTCTCAACGTCGATCCGCAACCATGACCCGTCGTTATCTCAGCACACATCCAACCCGCCACAAGGTCAAATAATAGTGTGGAGCTGGAGGAACACAGCAGGTCACGCAGCATCAGAGGTGTAGGAGAGTTGACATTTCTGGCCTAAACCCTTCTTCAGGACTGGGCCTTCGGCACAGATGGAATCCCTGCTGAAGTTCTGAAGTAGAGAAGGGAGGCTGAATCCATCGTGATAGTCTTCAAGAACGGACACATGTCTGACTGTGCAAATCAGACAGGGATTTTACTACAGTATGCTATGGAAAAGGTCATTGCAAGAATCCTCTTCAACACCCTCTCCCAGTAGCTGGAGAGTTTCTCCCCAAGTCTCAATGCAGCTTCTGCCTGTCAAGAGATACAATGGATAGGACTTTCAGTGCACAAGAAATTCAAGAAAAAAGTGCAGGGAACAGGCACCAACCTCTGTACATGTCCTTCTTTGATCTCACAAAAACCTTCCAACTCTGTCACTATGACGGATAGTGGAATATCCTCAAATTTGGCTGCTTTCTCCACCTGCTTCATGACGACATGCAGTCTGTGATCCTCACCAACAAATCACCACAGACCCCTAATAACAGTGCTACACGGGGTGAAGCAGAGCTGGGTCATCACACCAACGGTCTTCTCTATCTCTCACTCTGCTACACTCCACCCCATCCCCATGAAATTCCAATAGCGGAGCTAACCACAGGACAACAGGCAAGCTGTTCAATTTTCAACACCACCAGACCCAAGGTGATCCCAACGTCTATCACCAAGCTACAATATGCAGACAACGCATTCACCAAGGCTAATGAGAGAATGGGCCTCAGACTAAACATCTGGAAAACAAAAGCCCCTGCCCCCACCCATCTACCATCAAAATTCCATGACGACCCCTTGGACAACATGGATCATTTCCCATCAGACATTGATGATGAAATCCAGCAGCTTTGCCAATGTGCCAGTGCAGTCTTGAAGAACAGAATATTTGAAGTCCAAGATCTCAAACCCAGCATCATGCTCATGGTCCACATAGCAACTCTGGTCCCCACTCCTGTATTCAAAGGGCCATATACACCTGCACTTCCATTGCACAATCCTACAAATACACTTGCAGGGTAAGCATACCAACGTGAGCATCTTCTTCCAGGTCAATATCCCCAGTAGCACGTGATTAGCTGCTGTGGGCGGACCACATTGTCCGCATGCTTGACACAAGACTCCCTAAACAAGGACTCTACTTGGAGCTCCGTAATGGTAAGCCACCATTGGGACAGCAGCGGAAATGCTGCGAGGACACCCTGAAAGCCTCCTTAAACCAATGCAACATCCCCAGTGATGTGGCAATCACTTGCCCTAGAATGCACAAAATGGAGAATGAGCATCTGTGAAGGCGACAACCACTTCAAGCATCAGTGGAGCAAGCATCGGAAAGAGTACTCGGAATCCAGAGCATCCCAACCTCCTCAAAAGCCACCTGCCCCAATTGTGGCAGAGTCTGTGGTTCCAGTATTCAGCCACCACAGAACCCAAATACCCTCAGAGTGAAAGCAAGTCGTCCTCAATCCTGAGGGGTTGCCAAAGATGACATCTGGTCCCTGGGATTTATCAACTTTCAGCTCCATTAATTTCTCCAGTACCTCTTTTTATCAATGCTAATTTTCTTCCACTCTTCATTCTCCATAGTCATTTGGATCTCTCAGTCTGGAAGATCTCTGGTATCGTCCTCAGTTAAGTAATCACAAATTAATTATATAAGCTTCTCTGCCATTTTTCTTTTCCCTATTGCAAGTTCTCCTGATTCTGCCTGCAATGGCCCCACATTCGTCTTAGCCAAATGTTTCCTTTTTACGTGCCTTCAGAAGTGTTTACAGTCTCTGTTTGTTTTCTGTTTGGGTAGGTTGCTTTCATATTCTAATCTCCCTTTTTTTTGAAGCAATTTCTTGGTCCTCTGTTGTATTCTAAAAATCTGCCAATCCTCAGATTTACTATTTCTGGCAACTTCTATAAGCCTCTTCTTTTAATCTTACACAATCTTTCACTTCACGTGTCAGCCATGGTGATTGACACTTTACAGTTTTTTTGCATTTTGAAGGAACATATAGTCGATGTGAGCCATATGATAATTCATCAAGACTGTCCATTGACTACATATAGACATGGCTTCTAATGTAGTTTCCCAATCCACCACAGCCAATTTGTGCTTCATGCTTTCATAATATCCTTTCCTCAAATGTCATACCTTTGTTTTAGAATGAACTACCTCACTTGCAATCATAGTCTAAAGCTCTACCATATTGTGGTCACTCATCCCTCAAGGTTCTTTTATGACAAGATTGTTAATTAGCCCTTTTGTTGTTACATAATACTAGATCTAAAATAGCATGTCCTCTGGTCAGCTCCTCAGAAAAACCATGTCTAACACACTCCAGAAACTCTTCCTAGTGCTCAGTTGGGAGCTGGATTCAATTACCTATGTTTTCTTTATAGGCTAACATGTTTGGGTTTCATTAGACATCTGGCAGGGGTTGTGCAATGGAGAGGAAAACCAAGGAACATAACTGGCTGCCTAGGTCAAAGATGGGGAAAGAACAGTCTTACAAAGGTAACAGAAAAAAATCCAGGTATTCTCTGGGTTTGAGAGTGGATTCATACATACTAAGAGACAGACTTGCACAATATCAATAGCGTGGACAGGAAGCTAGCAGCAGTGACAAAGAAACATTTTTCTTACAATTTAGTAACATCTACACTGAAGTTGAAGGCATTTAGTGTAAATTAATGGCATATTATATAAAAATAAATGACCATCAAGTTGTTTCTGGGAACAGCAAAATATACCACTTTTACCTAAGTGGTCAGAGTTCAAAATGTTACTTATTAAAATTGGTAAACCATACAATAGCAGCAGTAATTTCAAGAATGTAAATCTACACACAAGGACCTGGTTACAGACTTTACTTGAAACATCAATTAGATTTCATACCATAGCTATCTATTATTCTTATTATTATTATAATAATTGACTGTTCTGAATTATCACTACATTGAGAGGTTCGAAGGCAACATTATATTTAATTTTGTTTGCCCTTTTCAGTAAAACCATCAAGTTTTACAACTAATTATGTGTTAACAACGTATATTTAACAAATTCAGTTTTAAGGTTAAAAATAAAGTTTCTCAAGGATTGTGGCAATGCCTACACTAATGGTTGTTGGTGCAGAATTTGCCATGGATGCACAAAAATATCTGTGAATATAATGAAATAACCTAGAGCAAAGTCGTCTTCAGAATTTTATTTCCTTTTTTGAATGAGTTTTGAAGCACCTTTTGTCACTGCAGGCTTGGAGGGCCGAAGGGCCTGTTCCTGTGCTGTAACTTTCTTTGTACTATTTTTTCTTTGTTCTTCTTTTTTAGTCTCAATATTAGTTGGTGAGATTCTTTTTCAAACTGCTGAGAAAAATTGCATGATGCAAGTGCTTTTTAGTAAAATCTGTCTGTCAAATCTCTAGTGCCATGCAAATGTTTCAGACAATACACATATATTCTGTATGATCAGGCCTTCAGTAGCATCATCAGCACACCAGTCAGTGGCAGCACTGAGTTAGAAAACTGCAATCTGTGCTTCCACACACACAGTATTTTGTTGACGTTAGCAGACCTACGTACATTCAACGCAGGTTTGTAGAAACAAAAAAAAGTACCTATAAGCTCGCTTGCTTTCTTTTCTTCTTTGCAAATAAAGTCCATTGACCCTTTGAGAGGGTCACTGGACCTGAAATGTCAATTCCATTTCTCTCTTTGTAGATGCTGCCAGACCTGAGTTTCTCCAGCAATTTGTTTTTGTTTCAGATTTCCAGCATCTGCAGTTTTGTTTTACTTTATTTATACATAATGAGTTCAACACATGATTCGTTAATCCTACATGGACTCAAGACCACAAGTGGTAGGCAAATCACAAATCCATGCAGAAAATTCAGAAACCAAAATCCAAAGCTCTGCTCAAATCAAATTTGAACCCTTCTTTTTGGTAGTGGTGGTGGTATTGGTGGTGATGAGGAGGTGAAGAGACACAAAGGGAGACACAGAAGATCAAACGTGTTTTCAGCTTTTCAAAATAGTTTAAAGTACCTGTTAACATTTAATGGAGTATACATTGAACAGCACTCCACCTGGATCAACATGGAAAGCCCATGCCATATGAATGAATTTAAAAAAAGCTTGAACAGAGAGTTGTGAAAAACCTTTGCAATAATTGTGATTCAAGCTATTTGCCAGCATGCCACATATCCGACATAGAAGATTTGGCTGAAACTAAAGAGTTACCCATCATTTATTTCGATTTCCTTTCAGAGTGACAATTTGAAATGTTTACATACTTGTTTCTTTGCAATTAAACTGTGCTGCTCCAAATAACCATTCATCCCTGCTAATATGATGCTGTATTTATTTCAGAGGTCTACATATAATCAAAATTTTAAGAAATTGCTGCTTCCCAACAACCGTGTCTTTAATGCTTTGAAATCAATTGGATTCAAAATTAAACAATCCCTTTGACAGATATTTCATTTAGAAGCGTTCAGTGCTTGCCGTTAGATGTCAGCGTGGCTCAAATGGAAGCAAAATTCACCTGCACTTGACCCTTTTTATTCTTCCATGGGATGTGAACATGGTTCATAAGGAGAGTTGCTCTCAAGAAGGTTGTGGCCAACCACTTTCCTGAGCTGCTACAATCCACATAGTCGTAGGAAGAGAGTTCCTGGATCTTGATCCAGTAACAGTGAAGGAACAATGATTAGTTCCAAGTCAGAGTGGTGTGTGGCTTGCTGGGGTTGCCACACATCGGCTTGTCCGTGCCCTTCTAGGTGTAGAGGTCACAGGTTTAGAAAGTGCTATTGAAAGAGCCTTGGTGAATTACTGCAGTGCATTTTATAGACAGTACACATTGCTGCCATTGTGCATGAGCGATGGAGGGAATGAATATTCAAGTAATAGAGTCATAGAATCATGCAGCACAGAAACAGACCCTTTGGTTCAAATAGTCTATGCCAACTCAAGTTTTCCAAACTAAACTAGTCCCACTTCCCAGCGTTTGGCCCATATCCCTCTAAACTCTTCCTATACATGTACCTGTCCAAATGTCTCTTAAATATTGTAACTGTACTTGCATCTACCACTTCCTCTGGCAGTTCATTCCACAGACGAATCACGCTTTGTATTTAAAAAAAAAATGCCCCTCAGGTCCCTTTTAAATCTTTCTCCTCTCACCTTAAAAATATGCCCCCAGCTTTGAACTCTTCCACTCTAGGGTAAAAACCTTTGCTATTCACCTTAACTATGCCCCTCATGATTTTATAAACTTCTATAAAGTCACCCGTCAACCGTCCACCCTTCAATAAAAGAGTCCCAGCCTATCCAGCCTCTCCTCTCTTCCAGTCCCGGCAACACCTTGTTTTCTGAACCCTCTCCAATTTAATAATATCCTTCCAAAGCAGGGCAAACAGAACTGCATACAGTACTCTAAAAAGGGCCTCATCAATGTCCTGGTCAAGCTCAACATAATGTCCCAACTCCTGTAATCAATGGTCTGAACAATGAAGGCAAGCGTGTCACCCTATCTACCTGTGACACACCTTTCAAAGAGCAACGTACCCAAACTTCTAGGCATCTCTGTTGGACAACACTACCATTAATTGTACAAGTCCTGTCCTTGTTTGTTTTACCAAAATGCAATACCTCGCATTTATTCAAATTAAACTCCATCTGCCACTCGTTAGCCCACTGACCCAACTGATCAAGATCCCTTTGTAATCTTTGATAACCTTCTTCACTGTCATCCACAAACCTTCTAACCATGTCTCCTAAATTATCATCCAAATCATTTATATAAACGACAAACAACAGTGGGTCCAGCGCTGATTCCTGCAGAACATCACTGGTCACAGCCTTCCAGCCCAATAAAAAGCCTCCACCACCCTATACCTCCTACCATCAAACCAATTTTGTACCCAACTGGCAAACTCTCCCTGAATCCCATGTGATCTAACTTGACTAATTAAATGGATTGCCTTGTCCTGAATGGCGTCAAGCTTCTTGAGTGTTGTTACACAATGAAATATTACATCACATTCCTGATTGTGCCTTGTAGAGGATGGACAGGCTTTTAGGTGTCAGGAAGCACTCTCCAATGAATCCCTCGTCTCTGACTTGGTCTTAGCTGGAGTTTTTATATGGTTGATCCAATGCAGCTTCTGCAGAATGCGGACAGTGGAACGTTCAGAGATGGTAATGTCATTGAATGTCATGGAGAGAAGGCCATTGAACTTAGCTCATTTACCTAATCATGATTAATGACGGCCATATTTGCTTAACTACCAGTCACTACCACACAAAAGGTAATTGTACAAAGTACCTGAGGCCTACTCAACTTCCAAGACTCTCCTTGTGACTCAAGATTGTAGCAGTTTTTCAGTTAATTCCCAAAAAATATATTTCTTCGGCCCAGCTTTATCTGATTAGGCTTGTGAAATACCTTGAAATGCTTTTATACTTAAGTGGCACCACATAAACACAAAGTCGTTGACGAGGACTTTGGTCTCCAGCATAAATCAAAGCTTTTCAGAGACAATGAGCAGAATGGGGGAGGGGCAAGTAGGAGGAATGGGCTTGTCATAACAAAAGCTTTACCAAATTTCCAACTTTGGTACATTTATTGAGTCACATCAAATATTTTTACAACTCATTATTACTGTTTTTAAGAGTATGTAACGAACGTAATGGCTCTGATCATCTTTTAAAAAAGAAAACTGTCCTTTCCATGACCTTATACAGCAAATAATACGATTTAAAAGCCAACAACAAGCAACACAACCAACTGGAATCTTAAGTACCTTTTCCGATATAGTTCTGTTGTATGTTCTAAGAGTTCCTTAGCAAGTTTCCTTTGAATTAGAAAGCTGCAGGCAATCTATCATTACTATGATTTAATGTTAGCGAGTACAGCCAGCAGCAACTGGAATGGGGTCAGGTTACTCAGGAAATTAGCCTTGACGGTTACGGAGAACATTGAAGTCTCGCAAAATAAAGTAAGCATTGCAAAGGGAGGAGAGAACCATGTATAATTTCTTCTAACATTCCTTAGTTAACAAGTTAGCCATGAAGTCAAGGCAATTAGTTGCAATACTTTTGCAAAAAGCTGCGTTTAAGGTCAACGCTGCCACTAGATGGAGCACCCCACACGCATGTGCAGAATTAAAGCGTCTTATTCAAATACGATGTGGCAGACCGAAATGGAATGCCAAGGAACTGTACAAATTGAACAGTACTGCGATCAGTCCAATCAAGCACTTTATTGGCCGGCAATAATCAGACCATTGACTTCAAAGATCACAGTTAACACATTTTTTTCCCCATTATTCATTCACAGGATCAGGGCGTCACTGGCCAGGCAGCATTTATTGCCCATCCCTAATTGCCCAGAGGGCAGTTTAGAGTCAACCACATTTGCTGTGGGTCTGGAGTCACATGTAGGCCAGACCAGGTTGGAATGGCCGTTTCCTTCCCTAAAGAGCATTAGTGAACCAGATGGGTTTTTCCTGACAACCGACAACAGATTCATGGGCATCATTAGGTTCTTAATTCCAGATATTTATTGAATTCAATCGTCATCTGCCGTGGCTGGATTCAAACCCAGATCCCGAGAACATTATCTGCATCTCCAGATTAACAGTCCAGCAATAATACCACTAGGCCATTGCCTCCCCCTCTAGTTGCAAAGGGTGTCATGGGATATGGGGAGAGAACAGGAGTATGGTGCTGAGGTAGTGGATCAGCAACAACCATGTTGAAAGGACTTGATGGACCAAAAGGCCTCCTGTTGTTTCTATTTTAAGATTTCCCTTCACACGTGCACAAGGCCATTCTGGCAACTCCATGCATGCGTTAAGGGCCCCCAGTGGCCATCGTTAATAGTGAATGTACTGGTAACACACACTCCTTGGTAAAAGTTGCTTTGAGGTAGTTTGGAGTGGGGTGGGGTGGCATCGAGTTGTCCTGCCACATTTTTCACATGAACACTCCAAGAACAACAAATTCGCATAAATATTTTTGCATTTGATAGCATTTCAATGTGAAATGGCCGTAAGGAGTTAATGAGTGATTACATTTAGTATTCAGCAAAATTATGATATGTAATATTTAGTTTTCTTCCCATCACCATGTAAATATTATGAAGGATTAAATTTTACAGAACTAGTGTCTATAATAGAATTGTTCAAACAATTTTGGCTTTGGATTGAAATCATCACATTTATGACAGTACAATTGTTATTATTTCTTCGTACATAAGAATACCACTGTAATATTTTCACTACACATTGTCCAGGGGTTCAGTGTGCCTTATCAACATCTTGAGAACAATCACAAATGGCCAAGAAATACTGGCATTGACAGCAATATCCACATCCTTTGAATGAATTTTGAAAGAGCTTGCAACTTAGGAACATTTTCAAAGCAGAGGAATATTTTCAAAAGCAACTGAAATGTGTTCGTAAATCAAAATGTCAATTTCAGACTGCATTACAAGATGGAAGAATAAATGGTATAAATATAATCAGAGATAGTAGCAACTGCAGATGCTGGAGAATCCGAGACAACAAGTTGCAGAGCTGGATGAACACAGCAGGCCAAGCAGCATCAGAGGAGCAGAAAGGCTGACATTTCGGGCCTAGACCCTTCTTCAGAAATGGGGGAGGAGAAGGGGGTTCTGAAATAAATAGGGAGAGGCGGATAGAAAATGGATAGAGGAAGGGACAGGTGGAGAGAAGACAGACAGGTCGAAGAGGCGGGGATGGAGCCAGTAAAGATGAGTGTAGGTGGGGAGTTAGGGAGGGGATACGTCAGTCCAAGGAGGACGGACAAGTCAAGGGGGCGGGATGAGGTTAGGAGGTAGGAGATGGGCGTGGGCCTTGAGGTGGGAGGAGGGGATAGGTGGGAGGAAGAACAGGTTAGGGAGGCGGGGACGAGCTGGACTGGTTTTGGGATGCGGTAGGGGGAGGGGAGATTTTGAAGCTTGTGAAGTCCACATTGATACCATTGGGCTGCAGGGTTCCCAAGCGGAATATGAGTTGCTGTTCCTGCAACCTTCGGGTGGCATCGTTGTGGCACTGCAGGAGGCCCAGGATGGACATGTCGTCTGAGGAATGGGAGGGGGAGTTGAAATCGTTCGCGACTGGAAGGTGCAGTTGTTTATTGCGAACTGAGCGTAGGTGTTCTGCAAAGCAGTCCCCAAGCCTCCGCTTGGTTTCCCCGATGTAGAGGAGGCCACAACGGGTACAGCGGATGCAGTATACCACATTGGCAGATGTGCAGGTGAACATCTGCTTGATGTGGAAAGTCTTCTTGGCCTGGGATAGGGGTGAGGGAGGAGGTATGGGGGCAGGTGTAGCACTTCCTGCAGTTGCAGGGAAAAGTGCCGGGTGTGGTGGGGCTGGAGGGGAGTGGGGAGCGGACAAGGGAGTCACGGAAAGAGTGGTCCCTCCGGAAAGCAGATAAGGGTGGGGAGGGAAAGATGTCTTTGGTGGTGGGGTCGGATTGCAGATGGCGGAAGTGTCGGAGGATGATGCGTTGGATCCGGAGGTTGGTGGGGTGGTACGTGAGGACAAGGGTGATTCTTTTTTTGGTTCTTATTGCGGGGACGGGGTGTGAGGGATGAGTTGCGGGAAGTGTGGG
>NC_063362.1:6969766-7072848 GCF_021869965.1 Rhincodon typus
CTTCATTTCTGATGAAGGGTCTAGGCCCGAAACGTCAGCCTTCCTGCTGCTATGATGCTGCTTGGCCTGCTGTGTTCATCCACCTCTACACCTTGTTATCTCAGATTTTCCAGCATCAGCAGTTCCTACTATCTCAGGATCTGATAGTCGCCTGTAATCTTAACTCACAGCCACCTGTCTGACAGCTCTGAAACTGTAAACACATCCAGCATTATCGACTTTGCCTCTAATTATTGGAGAAATGGCAGATTTTGCCATTTTAAAATTATTCTGGCAAATATTTCAGAATTAAAAAATAAGGGTTACAGTTTGTCTTTAAATAACCCAATGGGTTAATATGTAAATAGGAAACTATTGTACCAAAATAATACAGGACACAAAGGAAACCACGAACCACAAAAATGTCCATATATATTCTACATCATAACAAAACCTAAAATTTAATGTTGCACTAGAATTTCATTCATGAAATTATCACTGAAGTCCAATGGTGCAGTGAGGGAAATCAAAACAGTTATTGCCTACTGCCCATCACATGCAGACTAAAAAAGTACAAACTACAATATTTCCGAGTTGAGGATAATAAAAATAAACAAGCAAGTAAGGTCTTAGAATAAGAAGTTTATTTAAACATGTGCTTTTATATTATAGAAACAGATAAAATGTGAATGTATCTCTCTTTATCAGCCATGTTTCACTATATAAACTCCATCTTCCTGCTCAGAAAACCAGGAGTTGCACGAACCTATATAGACGTTAACCTTCAAGGCCGGCTAGTTTCACAAAGTAAACTCAGAGTCAGGCATCCATCAATTCAACAATTGGATGTACGCATGAGACAACCTAGACAGCAAAGCACAATAGCATTTCTGTCAAACTGTAAACTCGAAGGGTTGTACGGAGCAGGGAGAAGGAATAACTGCACATCACTAACCAGTTTGGTTTAAATGTTCTCACTCATATTCTGGGTGCACACATTTCCATTTTGGCTATCAACAAACAATATAAGAGAACTTAAAGGGAAATAATATTTGCATTACACTTTGAAATGATAACTTGCAATTTGTTCAAGAGAAGCATATTCACATTGTTACAAAATATACCATTCTGTCTGACCTCATAACAATGGGGTACTGTAGGCAGACTTATTCAGAAATTATCTTTTTAGTTCACCTCCCAAGCACAATCTCGTCACCACCACTCCAACCAGCCAAAAGACCAAACAAATAATATGTTTCCAATCTTTCATTAATATCACTACCGGGGTGGGGGGTATGCAACAACTCCCACTGGTGATGTACCATCTCCAGTTTTGCAGCGAAATAGCAGGTTTTGTCTTCCTCTTTCCTAGTGCTAGCACAACAGAAACCACATGGCATGGTATGCAAATGTATATTTTAACACTGTGGCACAGCATGTAAGCACCAATGACGTGCAACCAAATTTCACAACATTGCTTTTAAATATTTCTATGGATATGTCTGTTCTGTATTTTCTTACGATGAAATAAAGTATTCTAGACAAGCTTAAGGTCAATGCCACATATTCACAATAATGGTACAAACAGATCATAATTAAGCCATCCCTCCTTTTTTTAAAATTGGTGGTGGGGGCATATTTGAGAATTTTCCTCGAAAACTTTCACGCCAAGAAATGAAATAGATTTAAAACTAGAACGATTTAAGAGTGAAACTATATCCGCACAGTATGAATTTGGATAAGTACAGATACTCTCAAATGTTAAACCTTTATGCAACACCAGTGCTCAAAGCATGCTTTGTTCTTTCAAAAGCTTGGCATTAAAAGCAACTTCGAATGCAAATCTTTGGTATTAAGTATTTCATGGTAGCTTAAACAAATACTATCATTTACTTTCTTCTGTACTGATGTTACAGATCTGTTATTACTTAATTTCTAGCAATACATTACGAATGATTGATCACTGTATTCTCTTAAAAGCAGCATCTGGGATAAGAGAAAAATTAAAAATTTCTAGTCCAAAATGTGAAAGCTAATTTCACTTAATAGGCAACCTATACAACAGCAGCACTACTGGAATATGACCCATCATAGCTGAATAGCCTAAAATCTTCAGTTATTTGACAAATACTCATTTAAGTAATGCGCTCTTGTTGATTTCAATTTCAAAATAACATTAAATATGCAGCCATTTTCATTGATTAGTTATACCAATGTCAATTCGTTAAAAAAAGGTCAGCGTTCAGTGGTTTAAAGGTATTTCTTCTCAAATGTGAGCCGAGTTTAAAATACCAAAATCTCTGATCAATATGGAGAATTATTTTCCCAAAAAATAGTCCCTATATCTTATTCTTCAAACATAAAATTAAGCCTCCTTGCACTCAGTTGAGATTGGAACAAACATCGCAAACTGTAACAGTAAAATTCATTTTGAAGTCTTATAGCTTCAAAATAGAGCCAATTTTTAAATCAGTTTTTCCTCCTATAAACTTATAATTTTAATAACAAAATTCTGAGACCATGCAGCTTTAAATATATTAAAATATTCAGTAGTTGCTGCTCTTTCAAGTCTCCTGTGCTTCCACAGGCATGAGAAAATTTGTAATTTGTTATATGTAGAAATGTACCTGCAACAGGGCTGAGAACGCAAATGGAAATTCCAGAAGTGCAATATCTTTATAATCAATGTCTATTTCAGATGCAATCTTTGAACCAGAGCATCACCTGCACATCACTCAGAAAAACAAGATAACAAATAGGAGGAAAGCCCCAGAATAGGGGTTCCTTCCCCGTTACAGAGGTCTACAAAATTGAGAGAGGCATAGATAAGGTGGATAGCCAGAGGCTTTTCCCCAGGGTTGAAGTTTCAGTTACAAGGGGGCACAGGTTCAAGGTGGTAGGGGGAATGTTTAAGGGAGATATGCAAGGGAAGTTTTCCACACAGAGTCTGGTAGGAGCCCGGAACCCACTGCCAGAAGAGGTGGTGGAAGCAGGCACATTGGTGACATTTAAGAGGCATCGAGATGGTTACATGAATAGGGAGGGAAGAGAGGGATATGGACCGAATAAAGGGCACAGGTTCATTTTTTTAGTTTAGTTACAGCATGATGATCAGCACAGGCTTGGTGGGTCGAAAGGCCTGTTCCTGTGCTGTACTTCTCTTTTTTCCTTTTGTTCTTTTTGTTCTTTTATTATTCCTGCTTCCTCTGCATTCTACGGATTTAAAAATTCTAGCAATTCTACTTTTCTTCACTTTTGTTCAAAGGTAATCGGCCTGAAGCATTAACTCTTTCTCCACAAATGGTGCCTAATTTGATGAGATTTTTTCCTACGAATTTCGGATTTTGTCTTTGTATTAGCATTCAGCTCATTGCCAATTCTCTAACAATGCCTACTGTTCTAAAAATGCCAACCTTTTACAAGTTTTGCTCTCCTCTACAATGGGAGTTCAGTTTCGTCCTTCAACATTGTTCTCCACCTTTGCTTTCTATTTCCCTTCTTGCATTTGATTAGACATCAGAAACAAAAGCTCACTTCCACTGCCACATTTCCATCATTAAATTAGCAGCCATCTCCAGCTTTAACATCCTGACTATATCCTTTACACACTATTTGACTGCTTTATCATGCAATCTTTTGTTATGTAATCTCCCTAACCTCCATCGTATCACAGGCATTCAGTTTTGTTCTTCCTGACCCTGCACCCCCTTCCACTAGCTTAAAACTCTTAAATATCCATTTGACCTGAAACATTAATAGCTTCTTTCCACAGATGCTGTATGACCCTTTGCGTTTCTCCAGCACCTTTTATTCTAGAGTGAAAACTCACTTTTTGACATAATTGGCACAATTCATTGTTTTATTTTCTCTTTATTTGCCATAAGCAAGGGCCCCTCTTAATGTTTTCTATAAATTATTCTTTCTTTCTGTCCCACAACAGAAATTAGGAAACTCTAAAACAGGGGCAGGAATAGTTGTTGGATGTTCCAGGGTTTAGATGTTTCAAAAGAAATAAGAAGGGAGGCAAAAAGAGGTGGGGAGTGGCATTGCTACTCAGGGATGGTATCACAGCTGCAGAAAGGGAGGTCATTAAGGAGGGTTTGTCTACTGAGTCAGTATGGGTGGAAGTCAGAAACAGGAAAGGAGCAGTCTCTCTATTGGGAGTTGTCTACAGACACCCCCCAACAGCAACAAAGACACTGAGGAACAGATTGGGAAGCAGATTTTGGAAAGGTGCAGAAGTAATAGGGTTGTTCTCCTGGGGGACTTCATCTTCCATAATGTCGACTGGAACCTCCTAAGTGCAAATAGTTTGGATGAAGCAGATTTTGTCAGGTGTGTCCAGGAAGGATTTCTGACTCAATATGTAGATAGGCTGACTAGAGGGGAGGCCATATTGAATTTGGTGCTTGGCAACGAACCAGGTCAGGTGACAGATCTCTTGGTTGGAATGCATTTTGGCGATAGTGATCACAACTCCCTGGCCTTTACTATAGTCATGGAGAGGGTTAGGAGCAGGTAGTACAGGAAAGTATTTAATTGGGGGAGGGGAAATTGCAATGCTATTAGGTAGGAGCTGCAGAGCGTACAGACGTTCTCTGGGAAATGCGCAACAGAAATATGGAGCTTGTTTAGGGAGCACTTGCTATGAGTGCTGGAGAGGTTTGTCCCACTGAGGCAAGGAAAGGATGGTAAGGTGAAGGAACCTTGGATGACAAGACATGGAACATCTTGTCAAGAGGAAGAAGGAAGCAAGGATCGGATAGGGCTCCAGAGGGTTACAAGGTTGCCAGGAAGGAACTGAAGAATGGACTTATGAGAGTGAGAATGGGGCATGAAAAAGCTTTGGCAGGTAGGATTATGGAAAACCCCAAGGCATTCTGTACTTATGTGAGGAAAGAGGACGGCCAGAGTGAGTGTAGGCCAATCAGGGATAGTGGAGGGAACTTGTGCCTGGAGTAGGTGGTAGGGGAGGTCCTTAATGTATACTTTGCTTCAGTATTCACCAGCGAGAGGGACCTTGTAGTTCTGAGGATAGCGTGAAACAGGCTGATATGCTCAAACAGGTTGATGTTAGGAAGGAGGATGTGCTAGAAAATTTGAAAAACGAGGATAGATAAGTCCCCTGGGCCAGACAAGATACATCCAAGGTTATATTGGAAAGTGAGGGAAGAGATTGCTGCGACTTGGCGAAAATCTTTGCATCCTCACCGTCTACTGGAGTAGTGCCAGACGATTGGAGGGTGGCAAATGTTGGGGTTAGGGTTGTTCAAGAAAGGGAATAGGGATAATCCTGGAAATTACAGACCAGTCAAGTCTTACTTCTATGGTGGGCAAATTATTGGAGAGGATTCTGAGATATAGTATTGATCATTATTTGGAAAAGCATTGTTTGATTAGAAATAGTCAGCATGGCTTTGTGAGGGGCAGGTTATGCCTCACAAGCCTTACTGAATTCTTTGAGGATGTGACAATACACATTGATGAAGGCAGAGCATTGGATGTGGTGTATATGATTTTAGTAAGGCATTTGGTAAGGTTGCCCATGGTAGGCTCCTTCTGAAAGTAAGGAGGCATGGGATTCGGGGAAATTTGGCTGTCTGGATACAGAATTGGCTGTCCAACAGAAGACAGAGGGAGACCGGCAGTGTTCCACGGGGATCTGTTCTGGGACCTCTGCTCTTTGTGGTCTTTGTAAATGACTTGGATGAGGAAGTGGAACGGTGGGTTAGTAAGTTTGCCGATGACACGAAGGCTGGTGGAGTTGCGGATTGTATGGAGGGCTGTTGTAGGTTGCAACGGGACATTGACAGGATACAGAGCCAGGAAAAGAAGTGGCAGATGGAATTCAACCCAGAAAAGTGTGAAGTGATTCACTTTGGAAGGTCGAATTTGAATGCAGAATACAGGGTTAATGGCAGGATTCTTGGCAGTGTGGAGCAACAGAGGGATCTAGGGGTCCACGTCCATACATCCCTCAAAGTTGCCACCCAAGTTGATAGGGTTGTTAAGAAGGCATATGGTGTGTTGGCTTTCATTGGCAGGGGGATTGAGTTTAAGAGCTACGAGGTTATGCTGCAGCCCTATAAAACCCTGGTTAGAGCACATTTGGAATATTGTGTTCAGTCTGGTCACCTCATTATAGTAAGGTGTGGAAGCTTTAGAGGGGGTGCAGAGGAGATTTACCTGGATGCTGCCTGGACTGGAGGGCAAGTCTTATAAGGAAAAGTTGAGAGAGCTCAGGCTTTTCTCATTGGAGCGAAAAAGGAGGAGAGGTGACTTGATAGAGTTGTACAAGATGATGAGGCATAGATACAGTGGATAGCCAGAGACTTCATCCCAAGGCAGAAATGACAATCATGAAGGGGCATAATTTTAAGGTGCTTGGCGGAAGGTATAGGGGAGATGTCAGAGGTAGGTTCTTTACACAGAGTGGTGGGTGCGCGAAATGCACTGCCAGTGGTGGTAGTAGAATCAAGATACATTAGGGATATTTAAGCAACTCTTGGGTAGGCACATGGATGATAGTAAAATGAAGGGTATGCAGGTTATTTTGATCTTAGAGTAGGATAATTGGTCAGCACAACATCATGGGCCAAAGGGCCTGTGCTGAGCTGTACTGTTCTAGGTTTATGTTCTAAAAGCATGAAAAATTAATAAAATAACAAACAAATGCATTACCAACACCTCTACCGCTGAGTCTCCACTGGGCCACCAATCGGCATGGTCCTCTCATACTATATAAATATTGTTTTCTCTTCTGTTTTATTGATTACAAACTGTCCTGATGAATGCAAGGTGAAAAGCTTTGAAAAAGTGTCCTCTTTGACATAATTATTAATACTATTAAGCATAAGTAAAATGAGATTTGCAGGTATTTCCATTAGAATATAGAGGTTTAACACTGCAAGGCAGATCACCTGATTTTCTCCTTCATTCTACCTAATACAACGACAATGGAAGAATACCAGTGCCAATAATTTTGCTGACTTCAGTTGTGTCCAAGTCACTTCTACCAAAATAAAAAATACGTACTGAAGATATCCTTCTTAACTCACCCAACCATCAATGCTGTCTTTCAAACAGAAATCGTAAATGTTGTTCTTTGTGGAATATAAACAATTTTGGTCTGCAGCCAACACAAGTTTTGAAGGATGCTTAGTATTCACAATGTGATTGCTGCCTCATGTCATCATGATGCTCATGATCTATAGCACAGCACAGCACAGCCCAGCCCAGCCCCTTAGCCAATCTAGTATGCACCAATCAAAACCTATTAATGGATTACTTACAAATGGACATAGACAGGGTAGGAGAGTGGGCCAAAATGTGGCAGATGGAGTTTAACGTGGATAAGTGTGAGATCATGCATTTTATTCGGAACAATGAGACGGTGACCTATTTTCTAAACAGGCAGACACTTCGGGGTGCTCCGGTGCTCCGGTGCAGAAGGATCTGGGTGTCCTTGTTCATGACTCACAGAAAACTACCATGCAGGTACAGCAGATAGTAAAGAAAGCAAATGGAATGGAATATAAAGGTATGGAAGTATTGTTGCAACTATATAAGGCATTGGCGAGACCATTGGAGTATTGTGCATGGTTTTCGTTCCCTTATTTGAGGAGAGATGTAATGGCATTGGAGGCATTTCAGAGGAGGCTCATGAGATTGATCCCAGAGATGAGCAGTTTGTCATATGCAAAGAGATTGAACAGTTTAGGCCTATACTCTCTGGAATTTAGAAGAATGAGAGGAGATCAAATTGAGGAATTCAAGATGATAAAAGGGATAGATAAAATAGACGTGGAACAGATGCTTCCTCTTGTGGGATATTCTAGGTTGAGACATCATCTCAGCATAACGGGTAGCAAATTTAAAACACAGCTGAAGGGGAACTACTTCTCCCAAACGGTTGTGAATCTGCGGAATTCGCTACCCCAAAGTGCAGTGGATGCTGGGACAGTGAGCAAATTTAAGGAGGAGTTAAGACAGATTTTTAGTTGGATTGAAGGTTTGTGGGGAGGAAGGAAAGAAAATAGGGGTGAGGAGTACATCAGCCATGATTGAATGGCAGAGCAGACTTCGATGGGCCGAATGGCCTAATTCTACCTTATATCTTAAGAATTATTAATACTCATTTTTTTTAAAAATCAACACAAGTAGCATTTGCTGACACCAAACCTGCAGGGCAACTACACCTGCATGCTCACTCAGAAAAGAGCATGGGCATGGCTCCATGCCTTCTATGTCGCTGCATCATGCCAAAGTGCGCACTGTACATGTGCATTAAACAGCTGTGACCTCAAAATTGGAGTTCAGCCGTAGAAAAGATGTCTAGGTTCAGACAGTGAGGGGGACAGAACATCTCTTCAGGAGCTCCTCCGGCTACTGCCCCACGCCCAATGACCTCCAACTTCTTTATCAATGACCTTTTCATCATAAGATCATAAAATTTTGCAGTAGCTCAGAAAAAAACACAGGTAAGATCAGGTAAAATCCTTTAAACTTTCCTCTTTAGTCTTGGAACTTTTGAGATAGTAGTTAGGGCAGTTGCATGCTCCTCCTGAAGGATGTGGGAAATGCACTCAGCTGCAGCTCCTGGGAGACCATGTTAGGGAGCTGGATGCACTCAGGTTCACCTGAGATGCTGAGCGTATCAGAGATGAGAGTTTTAGTGAGGTGGTCACACCTAATGTGTAGACAGAGAGTAGCTGGGTGACCAGCAGGAAAGACAAAGACAGTAGGCAGAGAGTGCAGGAATCCCCTGTAGCCATTCCCCTCAAAAACAAGGATAGCGTTTTGGATACATTTTTTTAAGGGGGGGGGGGGGGTAGAAACTCCTTTGGGGAAAGCAGCAGAAGCCACGTCAGTGGCACCATGACTGGCACTGGGGCACAGCCGGAAAGGGGAAAGACAAACAGGCCCTTAGTCAGAGAAGACTCAACAGTTAGGAGGACAGACAGGAGATTCTGTGGCCGCAAACGGGAATCCAGGATACCGTGTTGCTTCCTGGGTGCCTTGGAGTGGCTGCAGAACATTCTCAAGGGGGGCGCAGGTGAGCAGCCAGTAGTCATTGTGCACATTTGCACAAATGACATCAGTAGAAATAGGGATGAGGTCCTGCAGAATGATTATAGAGAGCTCGGAAAAAAAAAAGTTAAAATCCAGGACCATGACGAATCTCCGGATTACTTCTACTGCCACGTGCTAGTGACGGAAAAAAATAGGGAGGATATGGCAGATGAATGTGTGGCTGAAGAACTGGTACAGGGAGCAGAGATTCAGATTCCTGGATCATTGGGATCTTTTCTGGGGTGGGGGAGCCTGTTCAAGAGGAACAGGTTGCACCTGAACTGGCAGGGGGACTAATATCCTGGTGGGCAGATTTACTAGTGCTACAAGTGACCGTTTAAACTACATTGGCAGGGGTTGGATCCCCAACAGCAGGGACGCAAGTGCAAGGCTGGAAGGAGATGCAGTATATCAGAAATAGCATGCTGAAGAGACAGGTCAGGCTGGAACACGACAGAGAGCGAGGAATGCCTGTTGGATTAAATTGCATCTATGTCAATGCAAGAGGGCAGACAGGTAAGGCCAAACTCAGGGCATGGATTGGCGTGTGGGACAGGGATATTTTAACCATTACAGAAACATGGCTGATGGAGGGATAGGACTGGCAGCTTAATGTGCCAGGGTACAGGTGCTTTAGGTGGGACAGAGGTGGAGGAAAGAGGGGGAGGAGGGGGGGGTGGGAGTTCCATTTTTTGATCAAGGGGAGTATCACAACAGTCGTCAGATAAAATAACTGAGGGATCATCCAGTGAGGCTTTGTGGGTGGAGCTTGGAAATAAGATGGGAATGGTGACGTTATTGGGGATAAAAAAAAACAGGAGTTGCTGGAAGCTCAGTGTGTCTGGCAGCATCTGTGAAGAAAAAAATCCAGAGTTAACCTTTCGGGTCTGGTGACCTTTCCTCAGACATTATTGGGGTTGTACAATAGGCCCCCAAACAGTCAATGGGAATTAGAGGAACAAATATGCAGGGATACTGTGGCAATAGGGTTGCCATGGTGGGAGTTTTAATTTTCCTAACACAGACTGGGACTGCTAAAGTGTTACTGGCTTAGATGGGATGAAATTTGTTAAATGTGTTCAGGAAAGTTTCCTCAAGCAGTACATAGAGGGTCCTACTCAGGAAGGGGCAAAACTCTATCTACTCTTGGGAAATCGGGTAGGACAGGTGACTGAGGTGACAGTGGGACAGCACTTTGAGACCACAGGCCATACTTGTATTAATTTTAAAATAGTATGGAGAGGGACAAAACTGGTCCATAGGTTCAAATCCTAAATTGGGGCAAAGCAGATTTTCATGGAATTAGACAGGAGCTTGCAGGGGTTGACCGTAGTTTGTCTGCAGGCAAAGGGACCTCTGGCAAGTGGGAGGCCTTTAAAAGTGTGATAGCTAGAGTTCAAGGCCCATATGTTCCCGTGGAGGGTGAAAGGCAAGGTCGGAAGGAGTAGGGAACCCTGGATGACAAGAGATATTGAGGCTTTGACCAGAAAAAAGGAGGCAGCATGGCTCAGATAGAGGCAGCTGGGATCAAGGGAATCCCTAGAGGTAAATAGGGGATACAGGACTTTACTGGAGAAGGAAATCAGGAGGGCGAAAAGGGAGCACGAGATAGCTTTGGCTGAATCCAAAGAGATTCTTCAAGTATGTTAAAGGAAAAAGAATAACTAGGAGAGAGAATATGATCCCCCCAATGACCAAATTGGACATATATGTGTGGAACTGCAGGAGATGGGCAAGGCCCTCAATGAAAATTTCTCCTCTGTTTACCGGGGAAAGAAAAGATGACTTGGGAACTTGAGGAATTTAGTGGCGTTTCATACAGCATCTGCACTCTGTACACGACAAATGCCAACACATTCCGGTCGCCAGCCATTTTAACTCTTGCCTGCGGTTGATTTTCTGTTACCTTTCTGTTCAAAGACCTCTGTGGAGAGAAGCTTGGTTCTGCTGGGACTAAGAAATATTAGGCAATTCATTCCAACTTGAGCTTCATCCAGTACTATTTCCACCTATCTTCCCCAGGCCAACCTCTCCTCTCCTCTCGATTTATTTCCCAGCTTCCTTTCCCCTCCCCATTTCTGAAGGGTCCTGACCCAAAACGTCAACTTTCCTGCTCCTCTGATGCTGTCTGGCCAGCTGTGTTGTCTGTGGATACATAATTGGCTTGATGGTAGGAAGCAGAGAGTAATAGTGGGAGGATGCTTGTCAGACTGGAGGGCTGTAACTAGTGGTCTGCCTCAAGTGTCAATGCTGGCGAAGTGGGCTGCGAAATGGCAAATGGAATTTAATACAGATAAGCAGGAGATGTTGCATTTTGGAAAGTCAAATCAAGGTAGGAGTTTTATGGTGGATGGTAAGGCCTTCAGGAGTGTAGTGCAACAGAGCAACCTTAGAGTTCAGGTGCATAGTTCTCTTGAAGTGGAGTCACAGGTAGACAGGGCAGTGAAGAAAGCTTTTGCCACACTGACCTTCATTAGTCAGGGCATTGAATATAGTTGAGAAGTATTGTTGCAGTTCTACAGGATGTTGGCGAGGCCGCACTTGGGAGTTCTTGTGTTCAGTTTTGGTCACCTTGCTATAGGAAGGATGTTATTAAACCGGAAAGAGTGCAGAAGAAATTTACAAGGATGTTGCCAGAACTCAACGGACCGAGTTAGAGGGAGAGGTTGGACAAGCTCGGACTTTTTAGAGCATAGAAGGTGGGGGTCTTATAGAAGTGTTTAAGATCATAAGAGGCATGGATAGTGTGAATGCACTCAGTCTTTTTCCCTGGGCTAGGGAATCGAGGACGAGAGGGCATCAGTTTAAGGCAAGAGGGGAAAGAATACATGAGAACCTGAGGGGCAACTTTTTTTTACACAGAGGGTGGCAGGCACATGGAATGAGCTGCCAGAAGTGATTGAGGCAAGTACATGAACAACATTTAAAAGGCATTTGGACGAATACATGGATAGGAAAGGTTTAGAAGGATATGGGCCAAGTGCAGGGAAATGGGGTTAGCCTGGATGGACATTTTGGTTGGCATGGACCAGTTTGGGCCGAAGGGCATATCTCCACGCTATAGGATTCTATGACTCTAGCAGAACTAGAGACATTTGTACAATGTTCAGTTCTGTTTATGATTCCTAAGTTACTGGAACAGCAAGATCTGGATAATGTCCAGACTTCACTGACAAAGCAGAAAGTAAAGTGAACCTGACCGTCACACTTTGATATTCAGTAGCATCGCCATTGCTGAATTTGCCATTAACAACATACTGGGGTTTATCAATGACCAGATATTGAATTAGCCATATAAATACAGTGGCTACAAGAGCAGGTCAGAGGCTAGGTATCCTGCAATGAGTAACCCACCTCCTGACTCTTGAAAGCCTGTCCACTCAGGGGTGGGATGTAATATATTGTCTTTGCCCAGATGAGTGCGACTCCAACAACACAAGAAGCTTGACACCATCCAGGGAAAAGGAGCCCACATGACTAGCGCCACAGCCTGAAGCATTCACTCCCTCTACCACCAACTGTCAGTAGCAGCAGTGTGTATCATTGATAAGATGAACTGCAGAAATTCACCAAAGCTCCTTGGATAGCATCTTTGAAACACCTCAAATTCTTTAGAAGGACAAGAGCAGCAGATACAAGGAAATACCACCACCTGCAAGTTCATCTACAAGCCACACTCCATGGTGACTTGGAAATATATTGCTGTTCCTTCATTGTTGCTGGGTCAAAATCTGAAACTTACTCCCTATCAGTATCCCTACACCAAATGGACTGCAGTTCAAGAAGCAATTCACCACCTTCTCAAGATCATTTAGACAGAGGCATTAATTGCTGGCCCAGCCAGTGAAACCCAGAACCCATCAGTTAATTTATGAAAGGTAGAAAAATGAAACAAGTAGCACAAATAGGAATGTTGCTCTTAGACAATAATAAGGCAGTCAACCATCAGGATTTCACTTTTCTTCCCAAAGATAAGAATATTGGAGGATGTAGTAAGCAAGCCAACTTTCAGACAGCTGTATGAAAAAGTAAATTTATCATGGCTGAGGGTGTATTAATATTCAGGCAGTTGGCAAAAGGATTGCACACCCTTGCCAAGGGTAGTGATGACAGAACCATTTAGTGGGTACTGATGCCAGTAGTCAAATTTATGCATGGGTTATCGGTTCTAAAATAGAACTTGCAGAGTACTGTAATGGCCTCAATCTTCAAGTTTATATCTCTGTTTAATTTGTTTCAGAAGTCCTACAAAAAGCATTTAGCTCAGTAAATCAGGAAGCTATATAAATTTTTAAGGCAGGCAAAGTACTGAAAATATCTTAGACTTAAAAACAAGGATTCAAACTGAACATTTACAATCAGAAATAAATATAATGCTTCTTTAGTTGATGCTAACTCACTGAAAACAGTCTTAAACTGTTAACAGGAAATGAATGCAGTAAGTTTATCATACACTCAAAGAGAATTCATAAAAGAACCACACAGGTTGACAATTGGAGTTTTTTGTTTGCTCTTGATGTTCTGCGGTGTTGGTCAAGTCGACTTGCCAGAATACAAAAAGCTAATTGCAATTTATCAAGATCAACTTTAATATCAAACAGTTAAATAATTAATGCAAATACGAGGAAAGTTGCTACTAGTTGATATACTAACAGCCTACAAGAAAATAAACTTTTTCACATCAGTAGATTTTGAAAAACATAGGAAAGCATAATTAAGGCAAATCAAACAGAAGAACTGTCATAAAATGAAGACATAAATAATAGAAATAAACATTCACCGAAGAAAGAAAAAGGGAGATTTCAGGATATCAAGAAAAGAGAGAGCGGGAGTGCATTTGTCAGAAATAGTACTGGGTGAAGCTCAAGTTGGAATGAATTGCCTAATATTTCTTAGTCCCAGCAGCACCAAGCTTATCTCCAGAGGTCTTTGAACAGAAAGGTAACAGAAAATCAACCACAGGCAAGAAATTAATGTCGTATAGTGTATAACGTTCTCTGTTTCTCATATTACTTCAGATAATACTGTTTACTTCAAACACATCTAATGTCAATTTAACCATCGGATAAGATACTTCGTTTTAATAAATCACCTCAGAATATTTTATCCACTTTCTTTCTTTGCCTAGATTTAACTACAGAAAACAGCACACTGCAAGAAGTTTTATTGTCACAAGACATTTCGCAAAATGCGAAATCACAGCTGCTCCCAACAAACATTTTAGGTGGAAATCCTTTCTACGGTTACTCCCGACAACAATCTTTTCAGATCAATGATTAACAAAATGGAACAAGTAGCCGCAGATGCTGCTCACACTAGGGTGGGCAGATCCTTTGTTTGGCCAATGCAGTCACAGCTATTGCCTATGCTATTTATATTTAAAATCTCAAATAGCTTTGAAGGCAATTTGGCCATCTGTCAACTGTGCTATTTCTTGGGACTATGAATATTACATTCATCTGACAGACAGACTCTGGCAGTAACACACTGCACAAACCTATCAGATGTTCAGGAAATGATTTGCTTTCTATGTAAATGTTAGAACCAATCTCTTTTATTTAGATATTACTCCCTGTAGGGAGACTGAAGATACAGTGTCCTTTGCTTTGGCTTGCACATGCTCTGTGTAAAACTTAATGGAAAATAATGTCTTCACAACATCTGTGTTACACAGCTTCGTTTGCTCATAAAATTTAAATATTTTAAATATTTAATCAATGTAGGGGCATCACTTGAGCTCTTTCCCTTATTTTACACTGTCACTGGTATTGCTCGCAAGTAGAATAGAAACACACTGAGTACATATTAAACGCTGCATTATCTTACGTGCAGGTTGCATCAGAAATCATTTATTATTGTCCTCTTTCTCATAACTAAAAGATATTAAGTTGGCATCACCTCAATGCTATCACAGCCCTAAAACCTGCCTTCACATGAAGTCAAATAGAATTAGAATTAGGTTTTATTGTCACATGTACTCGAGTACAATGAAAAATTCACAATGTCACCATTCCCAGGGCCATCTTAAGCGCAAGGTATCTATGTGCAAAATCATGGGTAAACAGGAGAAAAATAAAGAAATAAGTTACATATTCAACACCACAGTTCTTGTCAATATAAATTAGTAAATAAGAAATAAAGTTAAGAGTTCCAAATTACAGCCCTTTTTTAGCCAGGGGCCTGCACTGGATGGTAGTAAAAATCTGAACAAGTCACACAAAAAAACAAGTTAATCAAACTTTACCTTCTTAACCAGAAATGCTTCAGGGTTTCTTCCACAGTGCACGGTCACTATTCTTCAGTTTTCCGTCCTTTACATTAACTAAAAGAAGGACCTGCATCCAGAACGTATCTGTTTTTTCCCCTCCCAGCCCCCTTCAATTTTCCCACTCATAGGTCTGATTAGATATTTGGACATGGCACAAGAAGAGACATTCTTCATGTGATGCAGTTTCAGCCATAAAGGAAAAAGGGGCAAGTGGAGCAGGAGATATCCACAGCTGAGCTCAATTCAATCATTAACTACCATGTACATTCACACATTTTCCAACCAAAGCAATTAGATGGTGATCAGAAGCAGGAACTCCAGCTCAAATGTTCCCCTTCTCTTCCTCAGGCCAACAGTAGAACATCTTATAGCCACATTTGCTTTGATAAGCTACCTTATTACAAATTAAGGATTTCTTAAAATCAAATCTAGAATTCATTATGGAATAGAATCAGAAAACAAAATTGCCTTTAGAGTCACACAGCATGGAAACAGATCCTTCAGTCCAACTAGCTCATGCCCACCGTGTGCCAAAACTAAACTAATCCCACCTGCCTGCATTTGGCCCATATCCCTCCAAACCTTTCCTATTAATGTTTTTATCCAAATGTCTTTTAAACATTGTAACTGTACCTGCATCCTCCACTTCCTCTGCAGTTCATTCCAAACACTAACCACTGTGTAAAAAAGATGTCCTTTCTAAATCTTTCTCCTCTCACCTTAAAAATATGCCCCGTAAGTTTTAAACTCCCCCCACCTTAGGGAAAAGACCTTATATGTCTGCCCCTCATGATTTTATAAACTCCAAAAGATCACCCTTAACCTCCAACATTCCAGCGAAAAAGTCCCAGCCTATCCAGCCTATTTTGAGAACTCAAACCTTCCATTCCCGACAACATCCTGGTTTAATAATATCCTTCCTAAAACAACTTAATTTACCGATCAATTTGCTTCTCAGCTGCTTGCAACAGGCCAGACACTGAACATACTCATAAGCAAGTGATTGTAAAACTGAAAATATTGTCCAGCAGTAGATGTAATTCTGCAACTGAATAATATTTGCTAAATAATTCAGAGTGTGGTAAGAATTACGCTGACAACCAATTTAAAATTATTTAGACTTGCAGTATGTGGCACAAAGGAGTCCCAGCAAAACTGCAGTCAATGAAAATAAGGGGGAAAACTCTCTGCTGGTTGGAATCATACCTGGTACATAAGATGATTGTACCTGTTGGAGGTCAGCCATCTCAACACCAGGACATCTCTGCAGGATTCCTCAGGGTAGTGTCCCAAGCCCAACCATCTTCAGTAATTTCATCAATGACTTTTCCTCCAAATTTAATTTAGAAGTGAAGATGTTTGCCAATGATTGTGCAATATTAAGTATCATTCGCGACTCCTCAGGTTTTGAAACTGGCCATATCCAACTGCATCAAGACCTGGACAATATCCAGCCTTGGGCTGACAAGTGGCAAATAACATTCACTCCACACAAATGCCAGGCAATGAACATCTCCATTCTGAAAAAATCTAAGCACCACCCTTTGACACAGTGGCATGGTGGCTCGGTGGTTAGCACTGCTGCCTCACAGCGCCAGAGACCAGGGTTCAATTCCACCCTCGGGTGACTGTCTGTGTGGAGTTTGCACATTCTCCCTGTGTCTGCATGGTTTTCCTCCGAGGTGCTCTGGTTTCCTCCCATAGTCCAAAGATGTGCAGGCTAGGTGGATTGGTCATGCTAAATTGCCCGCAGTGTTCAGGAATGTGTAGATTAGGTGGGTTATAGAGGGATGGGTCTGGGTGGGATGCTCTGAGGGTCGGTGTGGACTTGTTGGGCTGAAGGGCCTGTTTCTACACTGTAGGGAAGTGCCTCTCTGCCTCTCTGACTACCTCGAAACTGATATCTATTTCAAGCCCACCAACTCCCACAGCTACCTAGACTACACCCCCTCTCACCCACTTTCCTGCAAGAACGCGATCCCCTACTCCCAATTCCTCCGCCACATCTGCTCCCGAGATGAAGCGTTCCACTCTCAAACATCCCAGGTGTCCTTGTATTTCAAGGACTGCAACATCCCCCCTTCAGTGGTCAAAAACGCCCTCGACTGCATCTCTTGCGTTTCTCGCACCTTTGCCTTCACACCCCCTTCCCCCAATTAAAACAAAGACAGAATTCCCCTTGTCCTCACGTATCACCCCATTAACCTTCGGATTCAACGCATCATTCTCTGCCACCTGCAATCTGACTCCACTATGAAGAATATATTTCCTTCCTCACCCTTATCTGCCTTCCAGAGGGACCGCTCTCTCCGTGACTCCCTTGTCCGCTCCACACTCCCCTCCAGCCCCACCACACCTGGCACTTTTCCCTGCAACCGCAGGAAGTGCTACACCTGCCCCTACAGCTCCCCCCTCACCTCTATCCCAGGCCCCAAGAAGACCTTCCACATCAGACAGATGTTCACCTGCACATCCACTAATGTGGTCTATCGTATCCGCTGTTCCCGATGTGGCCTTCTCTACATCAGTGAGACCAAGTGGAGGCTCGGAGACCGCTTTGTGGAACACCTATGCTCGGTTCGCGACAAACGACAACACCTCCCAGTCGTGAACCACTCCAACTCCCCCTCCCACTCCCTAGACGACATGTCCGTCCTGGGCCTCCTCCAGTGTCACAACAACACCATCTGGAAACTGGAGGAGCAGCGCCTCATATTCAGCCTTGGAAGCCCACAACCCAGTGGTCTCAATGTGGACTTTACGAGCTTCAAAATTTCCCCATCCCCGGCCTCATCCTAAGACCCTCCTTGACCTGTCCATCTTCTCTCCCACCTATCCACTCCTCCCACCTCACTGACCAATCCCCACCACTACCTACCTGCTATCACCATCCCACCTACCTTCCCCAGCCCAACCCCCCCCACTCTACTTATTTCAGAGCCCCCTTCCCCTCCCCCATTTCTGAAGAAGGGTCTCGACCCGAAATGTCACCTGCTTCTCTGCTGCTGCCTGGCCTGCTCTGTTCCTCCAGCTCTGTGGTGTGTTACCAACACAGTGTGCTGTGTTATCTCAGACTCCAGCATCAGCATCAGACTAACCTGAAGATTAATATGGTCAAGTTCTATATCCTACCTAAAACCCACACAAAAAAACTACAGCCAGACAAGAAAGCTTAACTGCAGCATGTTAAAGGGTTAAAACCCATTTTCATTTATACTCAGCTATCACATAAGTTTACATGCAACTGTTTAGGGTTTCTCCCACGATCAAGTACTTCCCCCACCCCCGCAGGGAAGGCTGCCTGGAAAGTTGTCGGCCTAAAGATTCCGATGTTCTCAACATGAGTTAAACTGGACCAACATTCGGTTCTCATCATTTTCCCACTAGCGTTCCTCATCAAAGATACTAATAGCCAGGAACAGCCACCAGGGAGGAAATATTTACTTTGCTAGATATACACGACATACGAGTGTAACCCTACAGAATTAGATCTTCCTTGGCTAAGTCAAATCAATTATTCAGCGGAGATTGAACAGTTTGAATTATGCAACTACAACAATTATGAGATAAAATTCACAGCTTTCAGTTGGCTGAATGAGCGCTCCCTGGTGCTGACTGCCTGTTATAAATACATATCACAGCACAACACAAAGATACCACCTGGCTCAGTGAGACTACACAAACACTTTCGAAGAGCTATAAAAATTTATCTTTAGCTTTAATAAGGGGCTGAATTATAAAGCAGATCCTCAAAGATAATGATCTTGCAATTTCTATCTGAGCCACTAGCAAATTGGCAATGATTAAATATAATTGGAGAGTTAAATGCACGACTCAAAGATCAGTGTGGGAGAAACTGGTTTTAATCTATGGGACACTGGTACCAGTATTGGGAAAATTAGTAGCTGAACTGTTGGAACAGTCTTCATTTGAACTGTACTGGGACCAATGTTCTGACAAGTCGCATATCTCAGGCACTAAAGAAATGTTTAAACTCAATAGCAGGGGTGCAAGGGTTCAACTTTGGGAAGATATAATGAACTGAATACAAAAGATAAGGCAAGACAGGTGGGTAGCAATAAGGAAAATGATGATCAGAGCCTGGCAGGAAGGGACAAAGTGCACAACCGTAACAGTGTATCCACAGATATGGAAAGAAGATGCAAGAGTAATAAAAAGAACAGTACCAAAGGCTCTACATCTAAATGCACATACCATTTGTAACAAAAAAGATGAATTGAAAGTACAAATAGAAATAAATCTGTATAACCTGATAGCCATTGCAGAAAGATGACAAAGACTGAATATTTAAGAGCGTAAGATATTTAGCGAGGATAGGAAGCAAGGAAATAGTGGAGCTGCAGCGCTGTATATAAAGGATAACATTGATACTATGGAAACTAAGATGTAGAATCAGTTTGGGTAGAGAAATAGCAACAGTAAGAAATTGCGTGTGGAAATAGTATATCAGCCCCCTAACATGGTGTATTTATGGGACAGTTTATTAGAGCAGCATGTTCTAAAATCAACTTGGAAGCAAGCTATGTTAAATTTAGTAATGTGGAACGACAAAATTAATTAATGGCATCATACTGAGGCACTACTAGTCATAATATAATGAAAAATCGCATTAGCTTTGAGACACAGAATAGTGGATCTAAATCTAGTGTTTTATATTTTAAGAAGGGCATTATAGGGCATGAAGACAGAGCTGGCTAAAATTAACTGGAAAATTAGGTTACAGGATAGGTCAGCAGAGATGCAATGGCAAATATTTAAGATAATATTTCAGAATACCCAAAAGTACGATATTCCAATTTTTAAAAAAAAATCAAAGGAAGAATGCTTACCCATTACGAACTAAATTAGTAAAACATGTAATGAAACTGAGAAAGCTCAGTGGTAAATCAGAAGATTAGGAAGAATATAAACAAGAAAACATGACTGAAAGATTAATGAGGAGGGAAAAATCAGCTTACAGAAGTAGGCTAGCTAGCAATATAAAAACAGATAGTAACAATTCCTACAGATGCGTAAAAGGAAAAGAGGACTTGAGCACTGGTGTGCCAGACAGTGAGTCCTTTTTTTAAAATTCATTCATAGGACAAGGCACCTCTGGCTGCCCATTCCTAATTGCTGGAAAAGGCGACAATGAGCTGCTTTCCTGAATCTCTGCAATCCTTAAGGGTTTCAGAACATCCATAATTCCATTAAGGACACATTTCCAAGGTTTTGATCCAGCAAGTGACAGAATAGAAAAATATAGTTCAAGTCAAAACAGTGTGCACTTGCAGGTGGAGGGGCACTTGCAGGTGGTGGAGCTCCCACGTATCTACCAAAGTTGTACTTCAAGGTAACAGATGCGACAGACTTGCAGGTGCTGTCAAAGGAGCCTTGGTGAGTTGCTGCAGTGTATCTTGTAGATGGTACACACTGTTGCCACTGAACGCTGGTGATGAAGATGATAAAATGTTGAAGGTGGTGGAAGGGGAACCAATTAACAGGGTTGCTCTGCCTGGACAGTGTCGTTGCCTGGAGCTGCATCCATCCTCACAAGTGGAGAGACAGGATGGGTAACGTGCCACAGAACTCCTCGCCCTTGATCCGAGTTCCCTGATCCAGGTTGAACCAAGGAGCCCTGGTTGACAGATATAAACAGGACTGTCAGAGGTTCTGTTCATTCAGATCTAGCTCTGAAGAAGCCAAACCAGTGTCAAGTACAATCCACATGTAAATAAAGGGTGACTTGGTGACATAATATCGGCCTCTGTACAGTTATTTCACCACCTTCTTAACCTCACCCCTCACCTGGGGCACAGTTAAACTCTCAACCATCCCTCTCTCTCTCTCTCTCTCTCTCTCTAAATGAGATAGCAGCCCTACGGTCCTTTGGGACTATGGTATTTACTAGCTAAGTACTTAAATAAGAAACGGAGCCAAGGATAGCAGGCTTAAGGGACCAAACAAGCCTACACCTTTCCTAATTCATATGCACGTATGTATGTATGTATGTATGTTCTTCAGTTCCACTCCTACTCCTTCCCACATATTGATGTAATTCTATTCTCCTTCAAATATTTATGCAGTTTTTGAAATCTACAATTGAATCCACTTTCAGCTGGCCAATTAAAATTAACAATTGAACCAGGGAGCCAAAACATTGAATATATTGAAGAGGCGACTAGATATAGCACTTGGGGTAAATGGGATCAAAAGATTATGGGGAAAAAGCAGGATTAGAAGTTGGGTGATCAACCATGATTGTGAAGAATAGCGGAGCAGGCTCCTATCTTCCATTTTAACAATTCTGTGAATCACTGACACTCATGAAGTGGATCATGCAAGTGTGACAATACTATGCTTCAAGAAATGTATTTTGTCCTTTGTTTGAAGAGATGTTTTGAGACAGAGATGCTGAGTTTTCTCTTCCAAGCCAATAAAGTAAACAGCTTGAGAGGCCCTCTTTTTTTTAAGAAAGAAAGTTAGAACAATAGAAGCAGCACGAATGGGTGGAGTCACGCTCCCACAGAACTAGGGTTTTAATTTAGCATTCAGTTGTTGGGATAATTGAAGCTGACTGTGGAAGCTGATATACATCTCTCTGCCACAATAAAAAGCTGGAGTTCTCTCTCTCTCTGCCAGAATTTTCTCTTGGTATTCTTTTCTCCTGGATTGGAGAAACACCACATGTTTTACTGAATTTGCCTTTGCTAAGGGTGTGTTTAGGGGATGTTCCTATTTTGGAACAGTTGCTGTTTAGTAGTTAAATAACCTATTACTATGTTAAGTTTTCCAATAGAGTTCAAGTTATATCAATTTTCTTTGTTCATATTTTAACAAGGTATAAGAATAAAAGTGTGTTCTGCTTAAAGCCGAGTCACATGACCAATCTAATTACATCTGGAACACAAAGGCAAGTGTAAGGTGTTAAGTAAGATAAAAGTTAGCATGTGGGCCATCTGCTTTGAATGGGATTTGGTCTGGTCCACAACACAAGGCAGGAAAAGGAGGAGAACTTTAGAGTTTAGAAGGAGAAAGGTGGTTGGAGTAAGCAGCGCAAATGTATTCAAAATTTATTTCAACTATATAAAATTAAAACTACTGCTCACTGGCTTTACTTCTTTTATTTCAGCATCTTGTAGCCTACAAACACCTGGTTGAGCCAGATAGCAACTTCTCTCATCGTAGGGCTCTAAGAGAGAAATTTACTTTTTGTAAATGATGCAAAGATACCAGTACACAAAATGACAACCCAATCGTGTTTAAAAAAAATCTACACCAAAATTTGCACACATAGCTGTAATTTAATAAAATATTGATCCAAGATATTTTTAAAAGTTATAGGATATGCAAAGGATATTAACGTTAAAGTGAGTTAACACGTCACCTGATAAACACCTTTTGTAAATAAATGTACAATTCTAATACGGATTATAATATTCAATTAGGCAAAGTATTTGGAACAATTTTTAGCCTATAACATTGATTGAATAAACTAGAAAATTACAATAAGGATGCAGTTTATCTATAGTCAACAAGGGTTGATGCCAAATTTGAAAATAGAATGTTTTGATTTTCAAGCTTCTTTACTGCATCTGTAATCCTATGTGTGATAATACATGCAAAACAGATTTAGAATGTGTGCATTAGAGAACGGAGCAATCCTCTCAACTGCTTGTAGCAAACATATCTTGCACACCCCAAATAACTGCCTGTCATTGGTATCCTTGCATTCAACATGATATCAAGAAACTGAAATGATAAAACCTTCAACATCAAAATGTGTCCACTTCATCTCACAACGCCTTGTTAAATTTTATTGGTTTTTAAAAAATGCGCAATGTCGTAAAAAATGCTTCCGAGCTGCCCATAAAGCAGATTTAATCAAAAAGCTGCCCAGAATGTAGCAAAAAGACTGATTATTGTTTGGAGATGCATTATTTAACTCCATACATTTTTAATAGTTTTGAAATTGGCCTATGCAGGCCAACAAAAACAGAATCCTGCAACATTAATACACAAGCCAGTAACTCCTGAATTATTACAGGGTTAAAACTGCCAGGTACTGCATTTCTAAAATGGGTCATAAATGTAAGATCAATATTGTACAGTAAATGGGACTTTTCATCATGAAATGGCTTGTGCACTTTGCTCATTCCTATTTATGAGGAGCGTAATGTATTGAGTAAACGTGTCTGCCGTAATCCCTACTGGCAACACAAAAGCAATTTTAAAAAAATATTAAGGCTATTTCCACGATAAGTCTACTGCTAACATAGTGTACTTTATTTCCATTTCTCCAGTACTGGACAACACAATAAAACACATCCTTTAAACAGGTTAGTCTTATCTAAAGACTGCACTATCTACAAGATATTAGCAAATAGCAACATGCCTCGATTGCTTATCTCCTCGCACAAGCATAGCTACAAAATGCCTGGCTTCATTGAGCGAGGTAATGGAAAACAGGAAATGAGAAGGCTTGGTTAAGCCGCAGATAATCGATCACTACATTCAGTGAAGTGTGAGTTGAGCTGTGCTAAGCTGCTTGGGGTATCAAATACATCTGCTTCACTTGACTAAATAACCGGGTCCAACCATTCAGCTATCTCTGGTAATCTTTACCCAGAAGCTCCAAGGTTGTCTTGGCGTGTTCTCAACAATTCCACATTTGGACATGAGTTATTCTTTGCATTAGTTTATGCTATCTGCTGAATGCTAATGGAGGGGGAATAATTTCAAAACGATGAATCTAATTATCTAGTTTCGAATCTTGTATTCGCAGATCTAAGCAATGGAGGTGGGGCGGGGGGCGGGGGGGTAGCTGGGTGGGGAAGAGTCTTTTTAAATTTAGCAAATAAAATGTGCCTAGGATATTAAGCAGTCAATTATATATATAAAAAAATGTTTAAAGGAAATCAAAGTGGCCCTTCACTGATGGCCAAAGGTCATTGCTTGCCCTCCCTCATTTAATCAATGTGTGGTGTCTTTCTGCTCTACTTCACATTCATTTCCTTTGAATTCCATTAACGTCTGTCTATGCACAGTGCCTTGTTTTGCAAAATGTCAAAGATGAGCTACTAAGCAATACATCTCTTACTAAATCACTACATGTTATACTTAATGACATAGATTTGCTCAGTTTTTACTGTATTATCAAAGCAGTGGTTTCAGTGATTTCAACATATTAGCATTTTAACAGCTGCAATAAACAGTGTGCATTTTAAATTTCACGAGCTCAATGTCAAACACAATCAGCAAACATGTTACCTAACAACTCATAGTATTACAAATACATTAAATTAATGATTAAATATGCATGGGTAATTTATTTCTACAAAAATGAGATATACAGAATTTTGGAACATTAATATGCAGCTTAATTTTGTTAAAAAAATGCTGGAAAAGACCAACTCCTTTTTAGTGCTCACTTATTATTAGCAACATTTAAGCAGGGCTATACAGGGCAAAATATATCTTACATTCAATGATATATACCAACAGGAAATAGGAAGAATGAATATACTGGGATGAGATTAATTTATCAGTTTCTCAATAATAGTCTCAAATCATTTTAGTGATAGAACTGTGCATCAAAGTGAAGTTCAATTGACCTTGCATTATATTATGCTACAATTCTAATCCACAGGTGCAATTTCATTGTCTGATGAATTTGCACAAAGTAATACATGTCTAAGGTAAGATAATTAATTTTCCTTATTCAAAAATTAACACAGAGGCCTGCTCCAAAATGAACAATGCCATGAAATGTCAATCATGAATTATTATTTTAAAAATGCATACATTAAGTCAAAAAGTATGATAAGAAAATTCGTAAAACTAATCTGATGGATTTAGTGCTCAAAACAGAAAGGAACTTTTTTGTGACAGTAAAATTAATTTTAATGAGCAAATAATTATTACAGGATTACTGCAATTTGTACGTACTTTTACTGAACAATCTGTATTTGGTTTTACCCCACAATTCCCACCTTTTGGAACTGTTTTGGGCTTCTCCATTCCATAAATTTTACCTAGCCGGAGACGTGCTCCCAAAATTTCTGCTAATGCCACTCACCAAGTGCACAAGCTGACTAACAATTTTTAACCATCACCTTCTTTGTCCGTTAGTACTTTGTCTCCCTTTAATTCTTTGCACTGTAATTCTGAGATATGAGTATTTTAAGATCAATAACTCATCATCTGGGCAATTACTCCTTACCACTCTGGGATGTAGCACCCTTGCACTCAACATACTGCAACACCATCTCATGCTATTTGGACAAATCTCATAGGGACTTATAAAATTCTGACAGGACTGGACAGGGTAGATGCTGGGAGGTGGGTGAGTCCAGAACCAGGGGTCACAGTATGAGGATTCGGGTTAGAAGATTTAGGACAGAGATGTGGAGACATTTCTTCACCTAAAGAGTGGTGAGCCTGTGGAATTCATTACCACAGGAAGTAGTTGATGCCAAAACATTGAATGTATTCAAGAGGCATCTAGATATGGCACTTGGGGTGAATGGGATCAAAGGGGGGAGAAAGCAGGATTAGGCTAGTGAGTTAGACGATCAGACATGATCATGAAGAATGGTGGAGCAGGCTCGAAGGGCCAAATGGCCGCCTCCTGCTTCTATCTTTTATGTTTCCTTCTATGTTAAAATTATTTTGCAATCTGCATCACTGAAAGCACGTATGCAAGTGTCACACTGGTTCAGCGCTAATATTGTTACTCCTATGTAACATTTCAAATACCACTCTCAAGGGCTTGACTGCACAAAACTTGGGCTGAGACTTGTGTAATAAGGAGGAAGTATAACATTATCAGACATATCATTTTAAGTTTGTTACGGTGGATTTCAAAGATCCCAGAGCATTATTCAAAGATCAGCAAGTGGTCCTGGTATCCTGGCCAGAAATTATTCCTCAACTAACATCAAAAACATTAATTCAGTCATTCTGTTGTTTGCAATTTTTACACAATTCTTTCCTGGAATGTGGACCTTGCTGTCTAGGTCAGCACTTTTTTCCCCAAATATAATTACCATGAAAGAAACAGTGGTGAGCTAACTCCTTGAACTGTAAAGCCTGCCTGGCCACTTCAGAAGGCAGTTGAGTTGACCAAAGTGCTATGGTCTGGAGTCATATGTAGGCTAGACCAGGTGAGGACAGGAGATTTCCTCCCTGAAGGACATTACTGAACCAGATGATGATAGTTTCATACAGTATACAGAACATTGAACATACAATAGTAAGCAAAAGGACAGGCCCTGTGGTCCACCATGTCTGTAACAACCATGATGCTATTAATCAAACTAGCGGATAATTCCAGGTGATTTTAAAATTATTTGTGCACACAAGGTGTTTGCCATATTTGCAAAAATAGTTATTCCTTAATTCATGGTTTGGTATGTCCTGAAGACATGAAAGGTGCAAGATCCTTATCACTTGCAATATTGAAACACTAATTTATGGAAGAACAGAACACAAACAAACATAAAATGAACTCAGAATCAGCTTTATTTTGCCTCTCAAATTTAAGATAGAATGTAATGTCCATTCTTAAAATATAACTTTGCCCATACTTAGGCACAATGATCAGGACTTTCTTCTTGAGTGGCAAAGTTGCTGAGGATATGGAAGGTTGGGACAGTCAATGACTACAGGAAATGAAATTAACTTGAACAAGTTTACTGGTAAGCTATTATAGGGGATCCACGCTATCTATTGTCCTAATATTCATTACTTTGAATGTACGTCTCTATTTTTTTTTAAAAGGGAATACCTTTTGGTGTTCATTCAGCTGTTTTGTACATACATTGTCATTTTGGTGTATCGCCAAAAAGTCAATCATGAATTCTTTATGAGAAATAAATCCCCATGTTTTGTTCTTTCACTTGTTTTTGGATGCTCCTGAAATATCTATCCTATGAATAGTGAGCATCCCCAAAAATGCAAAAGCTACCTGGGCCAAGTCGACAGTTACTGTGCTGGAGTAGGAATTGGGAATGCATGTGGGAATGAATGTTCTAGCTTCCACTATCAATGAATCATCAATGAAACAATACCATCCTACACTTAATTCTCCTTTTCATTATTGAATTAGCCCTGTAAAATACAACAGTCTCCCTTTCCTTAGGAGACGACAATGGTCTAGTGGTATTATCATCAATTGTTGGGGGTATAAAACCACATCTGGTTCACTTATGCCTTCAGGGAAGGAAATCTGCCACCCTTACCTAGTGTGGCCTACATGTGACTCCAGACCCACAGCAATGCGGTTGACTCTGAACTGTCTCTGGGCAATTAGGAATGGGCAAATATGTTGTTCTATGCAGCAACATCCACATCCCGTGAATAAATGTTAAAAGATACAATTTCAAACTTCTTCTCAACTACCCTCTGAAATGGCCTAGCAAGCCACTCAGTTGTAACAACTGCTACCAAATTTCAAAAAAGTGAAACCTGGCATTGACCTAGGCACTGGAAATGACAAAGGCAAAAATAGCCCTGTCAACCCTACGAAGTCCTGCTTTACTAACCTCTGAGGGCTAGTGCCAAATTGGAAGAGTGATCTCACAGACTCAACAACTAACTTTCTGACCAAGTCATGCTCATAGAATCATTTCCATGAGACAGTACCTCAGAAAGCACCATCATCCCTAAATATATCCTGTCCCACTGGCAGGACAGACCAAGCAGAGACAGCAGTGGTCCTCAAACTAGGAGTCCTCCACGTTGACTCCAGACACTCTGAAATCTTAAGGCATCAGGTCAATATGGGAAAAGAAACTTCCCGCTGATTATCACATACTGTCCTCCCTGAACTGGTAACTCTGTGCTCCTTCATGTTGAACAACACTTGCAGAAAGCACTGAAAGTGTCAAGGATACAATACTCTGGATGGGTTACTTCAATGTTCACAATCAAGAGTGGCTTGGCAGCAGCACAACTGATCAAGCTGTTCGGGCTTTAAAAAACACTGTTGCTCGACTGGTCTGCAGCAGGTGGTGAGGGAAGCAACAAAATTGAGCAACATATTTGGCCTCATCCACACCAATCTGCTGGCTGCAGATGTACCTGCCCGTGATAGTATCAGTAAGAGTGACCACCAGAAAGTCTTTATGGAGATGAAGTCCTGCCTTCATGTTGATAATACCCTTCACTGTGTCATCTGGCACTATTACCGTGCTAAATGGGGCAGACCACGAACAGATCTAGCTACTCAAGACAGGGAATCCATGAGGGACTATGGACATCAGCAGAAGAAATGTACTCTAAGTATATGACTTGATAGAGGTGGGTAGTTTGATCATTGTAGGATAATAGGTCAGCACAACATCATGGGCCGAAGGGCCTGTATTATTCTATGTTCTTGCACAATCTGCAGCATATCCCCCACTCTGTCATTACTATCAAGCCAGGGGATCCACCCTAGTTCAATGCAGTGTCCATGAATGCATGCCAGGAGCCAGCAGCACCAGGCATATCTAAAAATGAGGTACCTACCCAATGAACCTCCAAAAGAAACAACTAATTGCATGCCATACAATGTAAGCAGCAAGTGATAGACAGAACAACAGATCATATCTAAGCTTGTAGCTCTGCAACATCCAGTCATGAATAGTGGTGAACAATCAAACATTTCACCGAAGGTGGTGGCACCACAATTATCCCCCCATTCTCAAAACCAAGTACATCAGTGCAAAAAATATGGCTGAAGCATTCACAACAGTTTTCAGCCAGAAGTGCCAAGCAGATAGCCATCATAAGGTCAGAAGTGATTATGTTCACTGAGTTTGCACAATGTTCTTCATCATTCGTGACTCTTCAGTTTCTAAAGCAGTCTACATCCAAACGCAACAAGACCTGGTCAATATCCAGACTGGTGCTGAAAAATGGCAAATAACATTTACTCCATACAAATACCAAGTAATGACCATCTCTGAAATGAGAGAACTAACGACCACCCTTTGACATGCAATGGCATCACCATCACTGAATCACCCACTATCAACATTCTGGGGGTTACCATTGACCAGAAACTGAATTGAACTCACTATATAAATAAAGCGGCAACAAGAGCAAGTAAAAGGTTAAGAATACTACAGCAAGTAACTTATTTCCCGGCTCTCCAAAGGCTATCCAACATCTAAAAGGCATAATTCAGGTGTGTGATGGAATGCTCCCACTTGCCCGGATGAGTGCAGCTGCAACAACACTCAACACTCGGCACCATTCAGGACAAAACAGCATGCTTGATTGGCATTGTAGACATAGATATTCAGTCACCCCACCACTGACACTCAGTATTAACCACGTGTATTATCTACAAGATACAATGCAGAAGTTTCCCTCACCATTTTGAAATATATTGCTGTTCCTTCACTATGGCTGGGTCAAAATCCTGGAATTCCCTAAGGGCGCTGTTGGTCAACCTACAACATACTTATTGCAGCAGTTCAAGAAGGCAGCTAATCAACACCTTTTCAAGGGTAATTAGGGACAACAATAAATGCTGGTCTAGTCAGTGAGGCCCACATCCCATGAATGAATTAAAAGGCAGGATAGTATTCAGTAGCATTGTATTGGAGGGGTGATAAGGAAAGGAGTAGATAATTAAGAATTGAATAATTATTTACTTAAAAGACAAGGTTCATCTGTCATTTTGTTGATCACATAAAAATATAGAAGATAGGAGCAAGAGTAGGCCATTCAGCCCTTGAGCCTGCTCCGCCATTCAACAAAATAACGACTGATCATCAAGCTCAATACCCTAATTAGGGGAGGTGATGGCCTAGTGGTATTATTGCTGGACTGTTAGTCCAGAGACACAGGTAATGTTCTGGGGACTTGGGTTCGAATTCCACCAGAGCAGATGGTGGAATTTGAATTCAATAAAAATCTTGGCTTAAGAGTCTAATAATGATGACTATGAATCCATTGTCAATTGATGGAAAAATTTACTCAGATTATTAATGTCCTTTGGGGAAAGAATCTACTATCCTTACCTGGTCTGGCATACATGTGACGCCAGACACAAATCGGGTGACTCTTAAACGCCCTCTGGGCAATTAGGAATGGGCAATAAATGCTGGCCTAACCAGCAACGTCCTCATCCCGTAAATGAATATAGTCCCACCCTCCACCCTTGATCCCTTCAGCACAAAACACAATGTTTTGGCCTCAACCACTTTCTGTGATAGTGAATTCTATCTCAGTTCTTCCAGTTCTGTTCTTAAACTATGACCCCCTGAATCTGGACTCTCCCATCATCAGGAACATCCTTTCAGCATGTCTCGTCCTGTTAAAATGTTATAGGTTTTATGAGATCTGCTCACTCTTCTGAACTCTAGTGAATACAATCCTAATTGACTCACTCCCTCCTCTTACATCAGTCCAGCCATCCCAGGAGTCAATTTGTTAAACCTTTGCTGTTCTCTATCTATAGCAAGAACATGCTACTTCGGATAAAGAGGCCAAAACAACATACCAGGTGTGGCGTCCCCAACGCCCTGTACAATTGCAGTATGTCATCCTTGATCCTGTCCTCTAATCCTCTTGCTATGAAGGCCAATATACTGTTTACCATATAATGAGGCTTTAAATTAATCATAATAATCAAACTTCATCAATTAATCTACAACAGACCTAGATATGAAATGAGAAAAATACCCTAGTGGTGGAAAGATTTGACGAATATGGTGATGAAATTTACATGATCATCATCCATACAAGTGCTCACGTTCAGTTTTTTAACCCATGCCCACACATATAAAACAAGAAAAACAGCTTGCTTTTTGAGGATTTAGTTTTGTGCCAGAGGACTGTATAACTTTGGGATTCTCAGTATCAGAGGGCGGTGGAAGTGGGGACATTGAATATTTTAAGACGGGGAGGATAGATTCTTATGAGTCAAGAAAACATTATTGGGATGAATGAGGTTGTAGAATTTGAAACACAAACTGATCAACTGTGATGTTATCAAACGGCAATAACAGGGGCCAGATGGTCTATTTCTGCTCCTTTTATAATTATTACTCTGTGATACATATGATAACAATATATATTATTTTGAAATTTAATTTTTAAAATAGAGGCAGATGGATTTGATTTCAGTCCTGTGATGGTAACAGCTTTGCTTTAAACTGGGAGTGGTTTTAATTGAAAAAGTTCTTATGCTAGCAAGTTTGAGAAACAGAAAACAAAAGACCAGGGAACGCTAGAAGTTTTAGTGTGGGTTCAGTTCAGAAGAATCAATAAGATAGATGACGGCAGAGCGGTAGATGTTGTCTACATGGACTTTAGAAAAGCCTTTGACAAGATTCCACATGATAGACTGATTAGTAAATTAGATCACATGGGATTCAGGAGGACCTTGCCAATTGGATTCAAAATTGGCTTGACAGTAGGCGGTGATGGTGGAGGGTTGTATTTCTGACTAGAGGCCTGTGACCAGCAGTTTTCCAAAGAATCAGTGCTGGACCTACTGTTGTTTGTCATTTATATAAATGATTTGGATGAAGATTTAGGAGGCATGGTTAGGAAGTTTGCGGATGACACTAAAACTGATGGTATAGTGAACAGTGAAGAAGGTTATCTAAGATTATAAAGGAATCTTGATCAATTGGGCCAATGGGCTGAGGAGTGGCAGACAGTTTAATTTGAATAAATGGGAGGTAAGGGCAGGACTTGCACAGTTAATGGTATGGCCCTGGGTAGTGCTGTCGAAATAAGAGACTTAGGGATCAGGCACACAGCTCTTTGAAAGTGGTGTCACAGGTAGGTTCAGTGGTTAGCATTGGTGCTTGGCTCTGTGAGGCAGCAGAGTTCAATTCTACCCTCAGGCGACTGTCCATGTGGAGTTTGCACATTCTCCCCGTGTCTGCGTGGATTTCCAACGGGTGCTCCGGTTTCCTTCCACAGTCCAAAGATGTGCAAATCAGGGGGACTGGCCATGCTAAATTGCCCATAGTGTTCAGAGATGTATAGGTTAGGTGAGAGATAGTAAAAACTGCCGATGCTGGAGTCAGAGATAACACAGTGTGGAGCTGGAGGAACACAGCAGGCCAGTCAGCATCAGAGGAGCAGTAAAGCTGACATGTCAGGTCAGGACCCTTCTGCAGAAAATGTTAGGTGAGTTAGCCATAAGAAATGCAGGGTTATAGGGATGGGGGATATGTCTGGGTAGGATGCTCTTCTGAGGGTTGGCATGGACTTGCTGGGCCAAATGGTCTGTTTCCACACTGTAGGCATTCTAAAGATATCTAAGGATTCTAGGGTGGTTAAGAAGGCATTAAAGACACTTGCCTTCACTGCTCAGACTGTTCAGTAAAGGAGTTGGGATATCATGTTTTTACAGGACGTTGATGAGGCCACTTTTGGAGTACTGTGTCCGGTTCTGGTTGCCCTGCTATAGGAGGTTTCAGTTATAAGGAGAGGCTGGATAGGCTGGGACTTTTCCACTACAGCGGAGGAGGTGGAGGGGTGAATGTATAGAGGTTTATAAAATCATGTAAGGCTTTTCCCCTCGGGTGGGGGAGCTCAAAACTATGGCTTATATTTTTAAGGTGAGGAAAGAACGATTTGAAAGGAACCTGAGGGGCAGCCTTTCCCACACATAGGCTGGTTTGTATGTGGAATGAACTGCCAAAGGAAATAGTAGATGTAGATATAGTTATAACATTTAAAAGACATTTGGACAGGTACATGTAAAGGAAAGGTTTAAAGGGACATGGCCAAACACAGACAAATGGGATTAGTTTAGTTTGGAAAACTTGGTCGACACAGACCAGTTGAACCGAAGGGTCTGTTTCCGTATGATTTTATGACTCTAGTCAAGTTTCCACTCTTCCTTACAATGGAATCAGGTTTTCAGATCAGGAAAACAGTTTCATTCGAGCAAAAGGACAGGTTAGTTTTGTGAAGTCTCAAAGTTGTGAGAATTTGTGGACATGTTTCCAAGCTGTTTCAACTGAAGATAGGTTTAGGCCATCAAACTTGGAAAGCAGTCTTAAAAATGTTTCAAGGGATAACAAGGTGTAGAGCTGGATGAACACAGCAGGCCAAGCAGCATCATAGGAGCAGGAAGGCTGACGTTTCGGGCCTAGACCCTTCATCAGAGATGCTGCTTGGCCTGCTGTGTTCATCCAGCTCTACACCTTGTTATCTCAGATTTTCCAGCATCTGCAGTTCCTACTACCCCTTTAAAACTGTTTCAGCAGTCCAGGAAGAAAAACTGCAAACAGTCAGTTAAATAGAAATTAGAGAGTTGAGATAGGAGTGATATTTCTTTAGGATTAAATATCTGGAAAATATATCACCAGGAAAGTAGTTGAAACTATGTTTTTGCTATTTACGTTAAGATTGTTTCTTACATATATTCATTTACAGGGCCGTTTTTCTCCTTGAGTGAGATAAACTGATGTTCTTCTGTTAAAGAATGTCAGTCTTTTGTTCAATGACGAACCACCACTGCAGCCATCTGCAAAAGTTAAACTAATGATCTAACAAGCCAAGTTTCACTTTGGAATTGAACTTACTCAGTATGACAATTAGCTGGGATCATAACCCCTGTACATCCAATCTGTCTCTCACATATTTTTAAATCTACCTGCTCAGAAACATTATGACACACCTGAGGCAGACTGAACTTGAACCCAGACCTGAGAGTTTGAACTATAGGGAGAGACTGAGGGGTGACCTTATAGAGGCTTATAAAATCATGAGGGGCATGGATATGGTGAATAGCCACAGTCTTTTTCCCAGGATAGGGGAGTCTGAAACTAGAGGGCATAGGTTTAAGGCGAGGGGGGAAAAGATTTAAAAGGGACGTAAGGTGCAATTTCTTCACACAGAGGGTGGCACACGTATACAATAAGCTGCTCGAGGAAGTGGTGAAGGTCAGTACAATTACAACAGTTAAAAGGCATCTGGATGGGTACATGAATAGGAAGTGTTCAAGAGGGACATGGGCCAAATGCACGCAAATGGGACTAGATTAATTTGAAATATCTAGTCGGCATGGATGAGTTAATAAATGAATTTAAATAACAGAAACTGCAATGGCATGAGATACAATCTGGCTGTGATAAACTGGGGAAATGCTTCTTAAAAGGAATGACAGTGGACAGGCAACAGCAAAGATTTAAAGAGTGCATGAGGACTGCAACAATTCTTCATTCTCCTCTGGCATGTAAATAAAACGGGAAACGTGGCTAACCAAAGCTAACAAGGGAGATTAGATCCAATGAAAGAACATAAAAGTTGGCCCAAAAATAAATTTCTGAGGATGAAGCAATTTAAATTTTAATAAACGAGGACAAAAAAATTTAAGAAGGGGAAAAACAGACTAGGAGAGTGGGGAATAGACACACTGATTGTAAAAGCTTCTATAGGGATGTGAAAAGAAAAAAAATAGTTCAGATAAATGTAGGTCCTTCATACCCAAAAATAGGGCAAGTTATAATGGGGGAGCAGAGAGATGGCAGACCAGTTAAATACATATTTTAGTTCTGTCTTCAAAAACGTTGGAGAACACAGGCGAGCGGGAGGAACTGACGGAAATGAGTATTAGTTAGTAGGGAAATGGCGTTGAAGAACTTTATGGGATTAAAGGGTGATAACTTATGCACAGTTTTGATCCCCTTATTTGAAGAAAGATGTAATGGCATTGGAGGCAGTTCAGAGGAGGTTCACTAGATTGATCCCAGAGATGAGTGGTTTGTCGTATGAAGAAAGATTGAACAGTTTAGGCCTGTACACTCTCGAATTTAGAAGAATGAGGGGAGATCAAATTGAGGTATTCAAGATGATAAAACGTATGGATAAAATAGATGGAGAGTGGAAGCTTCCTCTTGTGGGGCATTCTAGGGCAGGGGTCACAGTCTTAGGATAAGGGGTAGCAAATTTAAAACAGAGTTGAAGAGAAACTACTTCTCCTGAAGGGTTGTGAATCTGTCAAATTCGTGACCCCAAAGTGCAGTGGATGCTGGGACAGTGAGCGAATTTAAGGAGTTAGATTTTTAACTGGTAATGGGCTGAAGGGTTATGGAGAGAAAGCAGGAAAATGGGGGTGAGCAGCAAATCAGCCATGATTGAATGGTGAAGTAAACTTCGATGGGCCAAATGGCCTAATTCTGTCTCCATATCTTATGAAGAAACGAACGTATAAATCCCAAGGGTCCAATGATCCACATCCCAGAGTATTAAGGAGGTGACCCTAGAGATAGGGTTGCATTGGTGGTCATCTTTCAAGATTCTACAGGCTCTGGAACAGTTCTTATCGATTGGAGGGTAACTAATGTAAGGAGGTAGAGCAAAAACAGGGAATTAGAGACCGGTTAACCTGATCGGTCGTGGAGAAGTGCAAAAGTCCATTATAAAAGATTTAACAGCAGAGCATCTGGAAAACAGATTGGACAGAGTCGGCGTGGATTTACAAAAGGGAAGTCATGCTTGAAATGGGTGTGGTTTACTTGGACTTTCAAAAGGCTTTCATTAAGGTCCCCACATAAACTTGTAAAATTAAAGCGCATGGTATTGGGGTAGTATGCTAACATGAATGGAGAACTGGGTGGCAGCCAGTGACGAGAGGTACTGCTGAGATCAGTGTTTGGTTCCCAGCTGTTCACAACATTCATGTTAATGATTTAGATGAGGGAACTAAATATAATCTCCAAATTTGCAGATGATATAAAGCTGGGAGGGAGGATGAACTGTGATCCAGAGATGCTTCGGACAAGTTGAATAAGCCAGCAATTGCATGGTAGATAAAGTACAATGTCAATAAGTGTTAGGTTATCTACTTTGGCAACAAAAACAGGGAGGCAGACTATCGGAATGGCAATAGATCAGGGTGGGGAGGTGCAATGAGACTTGGGTGTCCTTGTACACCAGTCACTGAAAATAAGCATGCAAGTGCAGCAGACAATGAAGGCAGCAAATGATATGCTGGACTTCACAGAAAGAGGACTCGAGTACAGGAGAAGCAAAATTGTACAAGGCCTTTTTTAAGGCCACATCTGCAGGACTATGTGCAGTTTTGGTCCCTTTATGCAAGGACGGAGGTTCTGGTAACAAAGGGAATAAACAAAGGTTTACTGAACTAATTTCTGGGATGGCATAACAGACTTGAGGAGATACTGGCTCGGTTAGGAATATATTCACCAGAATTTGGAAGAACGAGGGGGGAAATCGCACAGAAACCTATAAAATTCTAACAGGACTAGACGGGGTAAATGCAGGGAATCCAGAAACAGGATTCACAGTTTAAGAATATAGGAAGGGCATTTATGACCGAGATGACGAGAAATGTCTTAACCCAGAGAGACTGGAGTCTGAGAAATTCTCTACCACAGGAAGCAGATAAGATCAAAACTTTGAATGATATAGTTCTTCGTGCTAAAGGGATCAAAGGAGAGTATGGAGAGAAGGCAGGTACAGGGCACTGAGTTGGATGATCATCCATAATCAAACTGATTAGCATAGCAGGCTTGAAGGGCCGAATGGCTTGCTCCTGCTCTATTTTCTATGTTTCCAGATCGTGTCAGCTGTCTTCTCTACTCTAATGAAAAAGACAGAGGTGCTCTACTTTCTCTGCTAACTAAAAACATATGCCCTGGTACCATCCTTGTGCAGAGGCTGTTGATGAGATTTGCAGTCTCGATATCCTTCCTAACGTAGGGCACACAAACTGAATATTACAATTTCAGTGCTGTCTAACCAATGATTACACAGGCAGAACATTATTCTATTTTATAAACACCAAATCTCAATTTTAAATAAATGTATCATCCCTCTCAAAGATTTATCTTTCTGAATCTAACTATCTTTATGTTGTTATATACAATAAAGGTTTAGTACTTGTTTACAGTGTAAAGTTCAACTGCGTGCTTAATTTAGGAATTTATGCAATTTGTAAAATGACAGTTATGAAAAGACCTCCAATACAACAGCCTTGCATAACTGGATGCCATCAGAAAGTGCAACACAATCACATTTAGAAAGCTGCTAGTCGAAGTTGATTAAAACAATGAAATCTGAAAATGATATTTGACAGTTCCTTGTATGCTTCTCTGAAGCTGTAACATTATAGCCAGGTTCTGATTACATGCTGTAAACTGCTAGAGTTGTTTCAACAATTATGTGAAATAAGAGATGGCATTGCAGCTTTAAAAAGAATCAAAGCCATCTGTTACCTATATATGTGCTGTATTCCTTGTGCATCTTCTTTCATTCAAGCATGCATGTTCTGTTCCTGCCAGAGTGTTTTTATCATTTAGGAACTACTGTGAATTATAGTTGCATGAACTTCAACGCTCTCTTTAATATCACAGATATTTATTGTTGAAGTTTAACACAAAGTGTCAATCTGTAATTGTTAGCAGCAACAGAATATGGCATTTCCAACAGAACTAGAGAAGATTAAAATGGCTTGTGTAGGTTGTGAAAGAAGGACTTAAAACTGCTAAATGATCCAGAAATGCAGAATGGTTTCCCTTCCCTTCTATTTGCATTATGAGCTGGCAGAGGTTAGGGCAATATCCAATAAATAAAAGTATCCTTACACATTGAGGCTTTTACGCTTGTCAATCTGCTGTACAAGGATTCCTGTTATGTATCTAAATAGTTTTCCAGATTTCCTGTCTTATATTCATATATTTAAACAAGGCTTCCTCCCTTGAATATCTACTTGAAAATATACAATGGTTAGAATCAAGATTCAGATAAGTATTTTCAATATTTCCTGGGTTAAACTAAATCCTATCCTTAAACAAACACACCAGTTAATGTAAGCACTGCAAGGGTGCAAATGATACTTCTCCAATTACATTTTCCATATGGTTTTTCCCCCAATGTCTGGTGCCATATTTCCTCTACTTTTTGGATGCACCTAGCTTATTTTGTCTATCACTACTGATCTTTTCTTTCCTGTTGATCTTTGCCCTTCAATGCTTCTTTCTGCTCCTTGATCTCTGCACCTAAAGGGCTCACACTAAGCTTTATTCTTAATGTCATGGTCTTGAATCATCTGTCACCCATTCTTCTTTCTCTGGCAAATTTCAATGTGAACTACATCAATGTGGCATCAAGGGAGTCAGATGAGGGCCACTGAAAATACTGCAATTTCACTCATCTGACTCACCAATTCCTTACAGTCCTTTTAAAGACTTTGGTAGAGAAATTGAGATTCAAACAGCTTATGTTACCAACTAAGCTAATTGTCACTGCAAGGTGCTCAGCAGTTTTTCCAAATTTGACATCTTATTTTAATCTACAAGAACCATAACCCATAACGTAAAGCCCCATGTCATGATTTTCATAATGCTAATATATCACACAGATTACCAAATCAGCAGATCCTAACAAAGAAAAGGGACAGCCAAAACATTGAAAGATATCGTTTATCTTTCAATCTTTTGCAAATATAATCAATGTTAGCAATCTTTTCACAAGATCACTTTTTGTTCTATTGTCAGTTACAATGTCAGCATCATGGCAAAACAGCAGCAAGGCGAAATATCAGAAGCATGTACTCCTGCACAGCAATGAACATTCTCAGCCCTCTCAAGGTGACGTTTATTTGATGTCAACCCAATGATCACTGTTAAGAGACGTTTTGTATATCAAATCCAGAATTTCATTTTAAATTTCCCAACAGATTCAAAATTTGTCACGAACATCATGAGTCCAATGATATCCACTACAGAATTTCTTTGCCAGTGCGCTGGTTTCAGGAAACATCGTTTAGAATAAATCTTTTTTTGAAAAGATGATCAACAGCTAACAAAGCTATTAAAATATAAATATGGATTACGTGCCTTAAGCAGTTCATGATAAATAATTCTCGGCTATACTAGCTACCATGTATTATCCTTGTACAATAGTTTAGCAAAGGGACAAATTTGCATCTCTAATATGTATGTTACTTCCACGCATTATGATGGTAACTTGAACAAACTAACCAGAGCAACTGTTACAAATGAAAGCAATAGGAAGTGCATCCTTGTATTTTAATTCTCCACAGTTCTCATTTGTATATGATATAAATAACATATGTTGCAATATCCTTTCAAACATCATTTGCAGTTTCTGAAATACTTCATTTTAAAATAATACATTAATTTAGATACTGTTCGTGTACTACGTAATTAACTCTATTTACATTCTTAGTGCCCACAGGCTTAAATATGTCAACCATTCCACAAGTAAAATTGCTTTTTGAAATGCTGCACCATATGAGACGCATTGCAAATGATATTCTTGTTTCACAACGAGGCTTTATTTTTAAACCATAAAGGAGTTATTTTTGTATAAACAGCCAGACCCTAATGTTATTACATAAAAAGGAAGTTGAGTTCAATTGCCCAAGGGTCAGTCATCATTCCAATGTACACACATCTGGGTGATTGGAATGGCCTGCTATTTTCTGCCCATGTAAGCTTTTATTTTGCTTTTTATGCTTCATGGTTTTTATGGATGATTAAAATGAGAAAATTAGTAATCACATGGACATTTCACTGGTTTTATGGTGCAGCAGCAATTTAAACTAGATAAATATTTCAATGATGAATTAACTCAGAAGCCTCAAAGTGCAAAAATGAATCTTAAGAGATCTGACTCTTAAAGTGTTTCTTAATATCACATTCTGTTACATGTTAAGAATACAATTATTTTAAAAGGTTAGCACTGTAGGTTGCACATTTACATTAATTTCACTTCAGTGAGAAAGAAAGGCAAACTATTCATCTAACCACAGATTGCCAGAAACACGGAGGTGACTCAACCACTAAGAAAATAGAAAGATGAGCCCTTGCACAAACAGCAAAAACTTGATATATCACACTGAACATAGAAAATAACCCAACGGAAAAGAAATTATTGCTGAGCCAAACGGTAAGTTACAAGGAGGAGGAATAAAAAGCCTGACCAAAGTAATCAGTTATATTAAAAGGTCCTAAAGGAGAAGATGGGAAAGAGTAGGGAATTTCAAGGTATGAATCCAAGGCCACTGGAGGCATGGTCGCAATTTGTGGACAAAAAGTCAGAATCAGCAAAGCTTAAAGGGTGCAATGTAGCACTGGAGGTGGTTACATGACAGAAATAAGCAAAGGTATGAACTGTTTTGAATGCAAGGAAGAGAAATCTAAACTGTAGGTAATGGAAGCCAACATATATTAGCAAAGATCACAGGACTCAGAACATTAACTTTGTTTTTCCCTGTAAGGAATCTGCGAGACCTGCTGTTTTCCTCCGGCACACTGTGTTTCAGATTTCCATCATTGCAATTCTGTGCATTTTATACATTAGCAAGATTAGAGGGTGATTGTTGAGCAGGATATGCTATGAGCAGCCATAATTTTAGGTATGTTTCCTTCTTTTAAAGAGGGGTTGGGGGCGGGGGGGTGGTGCAAAAAGAAAGATAAAAGTTGAATTGGAGGAGACAAAGACACGTGAGAATTTTCAGTGGCAGATAGTCTGAAACAGAGCTGAAGCACACAATTAAGGGGTGAAATTAGGCGGTGGTGTGATGGAGAGGATGTGGGGCTAGAAACTTGGATCAGAGTCAAATAATGTGCATTTGATGCAAGGAATCCACCTACCAACAGTTTAGGTCTTTGCAGACATTAACAGGATAAAACTGTGACTCATCCAAGATTAGATGTCAGATAGACGGTTGGGAGGTACTGATGGGGTTTTTTTTCAGCATACCTGTTGAAGTTGATTCAATGTATATGGATGATGTCACCAAAGGACATTGCCAACAATAAAAGAGGAGAAAGCCAAATGTAGATCCTGGAAGACTTGAGATAAACATGCTGGTGTGGGAAGAAAAGCTATTGCTGGATATAATTTCTCTTTGATTAAGTAACAGATTGGCATCAAGAAAGAGGATGGAAATGGCACTGGAAGAGGATAGTTGAAGCAAACCATATCAAAGGCTGCAGAAAGGACAATGGAGATACAAGATATAACACTTGGAATGAAGATAGCAATTCAGCTCTTTGTTCTGCCATCTCTGAACTCTTCAATATCCCCTAACCTCTTGGTCTTTCCAATGGCAGAACTGCTTGCACAGGTAAATTTGAAATCCCTTTATGAATCTCATCTTTCCACTAGTTTTCTTTCCTCCATGACCATCCTTAAAACTTAATTCTTCCAATTACTTTTCCCAAAATCCCTGTCTCTGTACCAATTTCTGCCTTGTTAGATTCATGTGACACAACCAGGGAGTATTCCAATAACAAAGTGAGTATATAGTAATTGTGTACTCGCTATATAAATTTGAGGAGATGTGAACTAGCATAGCAAGCAACCATAAACGACTCTAGCGAAAAGAAGATAAAAGAACAATGAGACATCATCACGCAGGAACTGACAGACATGGGACTCCGATGTTAACTTCTTCTAATGGACAGAATCCTGAAAATTGATCTAGTACTATTCGTTTCAGTGAATTAATAAACAGTATTCTAGAAAACATAACTTTAGCAACAAGAGAAAGATTACTTGTAACAACAGATTTAAAAATTAAACTTTTTAAATACATATTTAATGGCATGTATGGAACCCCATCACCACATGTGACAGTCTCTAATCCAGCCAGTGTAAGAGTGTACCCACCCCCTCCCCACTTTTCGGTCCCAAGGATGGCCAGGGTACTGCTACAGATTAACTGACTAAACTGGACAGTCCATCTGCAATGGCACAGTTCCTGCGACCTATCAAACCAGAATTACTCGACCAGTTAAGGGATCCATTTACAGTGTTATCTGGAACAGACTGAGCAGAATCCCAAACCCAATAGCAGTTCTATACTTCCAAATTCTATGAGCCAGGCTAGCTAATCAGTTATAAATGAGCATCCTGGGGTACTACATGTGATCTTACTGGTTCAGGTAGTAGATTACGAAGTCTTCCATGGGCATTAGACGACTGACGAGCACAGATTTCAGCCTAAACATAAAAAGAACATCTTGATGTAAAAGTTTGTATATCAAAGTGAAATGCTGCAGATGTTGGAAATCTGAAATAAAAACATAAAATGGTGGAAATACTCAGCAGGTTAGGTAGTATCTGAGGAAAAAGGAACAAAGTTAATATTACAGATTGAACATCTTTCAATTCTTTTCAAAACAGTTGTAATCAATGGCTATTAACAGTAAAAAGTTAGTGCGTTTCTCGCCTCACAACTGTTGCCTAGCCAGTTAAGCATTTCCCATATTTTCTGCATTTGCCAACCAGAGTCAGTTGGTAGCTGAGTAGCTCAGGCTCTCGTAGGAGTCAGAAAGTCATTTCAGGACTTCAGTGCAAGAAGTAAAACTGACACTCCAGTACAATATTGAGGGAGTGCTGCACTGTAAAAGTGCCATATTTGGAGGAGACATTAAACTGAGGCCCTTCTACCCCCAGATGGGCAGAAAAGATACCACAGCAATTTATTTTGAAAAAAAGTGGGAGTCATTGTCAGTGTTCTGGCCAATATTCAACCAATATCACAAAATCAGATTATGATCAGGCCTTGCTTATATTGTTGTTTATGTTTTCCATTTATGTGGAAAAATTAGCTAGTGTTTCCTACAACAGTGATCACAATCCAAAAATGCTTTATTGACTGTAAAGCATTTTGGGATCCCATGTGTACACAGCAGGCACAATTTAAATGCCAGCACGTTTCTTTTCCATATGACATTTATTTTGCTGATAGAGAAAGATCTTCAAGAACATAATTTGTTTGTGGCCATTTAAATACAAACCACAGTCAAAAATTTAGCTTCAACAATAAAATAATCCTTAGCTTCTTTTTAAAAAGTAATATTAGAAAGAAGCTTCTACAAATGTCCAAATGATAATCTGCCCCTGTATTATGTCATTATAAATACTTACTTCGATTAATTTGTTCAGATTTCTATGCAAGCTATCACCCAGGTCAAATTAGAATTTGTATCTTAAAGATATATGAAGCACATAGCTTCTCTGACAATCATTTTTTAGTACATGTATATTAAATTTAAAATGTCTTCCTTTATCAATTATGGTTGTATACGTTTAACTTTATTAAGTGAATCTGTGTTTTGGCTGGAATGTTTAATGATTTTCTTAATGCATTTGTCTCACACATCCAAAAATGGATTGTTTTCTCAACATTCAATTACACAAGTTTAATTATTGGTTTACACAGCACTTTATGCAGCTTTTCATGGCTAGTATTCCCACGCACAGCATTTTATTTGTTTTTGTGCACTTTTCTACAAGGTTTTCATTTATCTCCCAAAAAAAAAGTCTATTAACAGAGGTAGTTCAAAATATAAACATTAGCCATTGTTTAGCTTGTGAGCTTATTACACTTGATGACAGTGAGCAAAACATTTATTTCAAATGTAGTAAACACCATGTGTGTACTGATGGGCTAAAGATCAGAACATAAAGATAGCACATGGTATTAAAGGAAATGGTATAGACACAGGCTGAAAATTCACTTGTGTACTGTTGTTGCACGGTGGAAAATTTTCTTATGATGTAAAATACACAAAAAGAAAAATCATACTTGTCAAATGCTTGATGTGTGTGCAGCAAAGAAAATAATTTTCTATAACACACAACAGATAGTGTTGAAAAGCATATTAACAGATAAGCAAATGAGCAAGATGGAAGCATGTACACAAGGAGTATTACTGGTCGTAATTATAAATCACAGATTCACCTATTTCTTTGTTTAGGATCTTTGAACTTAAATAACTAAATAATAAACTCAACAGGTTGAGATTTTGCCAAACTTTGAGGCAATGGAAGAATCTGAAATGAAATTAATGGAATTTCTTGAGATTTGAATGAAGGCTTAACATGGGAAATTCATGGGAAAGGCCAGTGTAGCTGAATGGAGCAAAAGGACATCCTAGAGAGAAGACCAGGTCCTTTACAAAGTATATTTTTCTGTTATTGTCACATGTGTAAATATTGCACAAAGTCACTTCAAATTTAGCAAACCAAACTAAAATAGACAGACATTGGAACACAATGTAAATACTCTTACTTCCCGCGAATTTTTTTGCACAAAGTCACTTCAAATTTAGCAAACCAAACTAAAATAGACAGACATTGGAACACAATGTAAATACTCTTATTTCCCACGAATTTTTATATAGCAATAGCATTCATATAATAATAAAACTATGAGAGTCTAAGCAACGCAAACTAACAAATACGTTATGTGTGGCTTGTGATGTCTTCCTCTCAAATAATTGTACCACAGGCTTATGTACAGTAATTATAATTTAAGCATCTGGTGAGTTCATTCTCTCCAGTTGTGGGAAGCACACAAGATAAGGACTCTTCAAGGACTCTTATGATGTAGTATTATTGTCCCTACCTCTGAGCCATGAGGCCCAGGTCCAAGTTCCACCTGCTCTAGAGGTATGTAATAACATTTCTAAACAAGTCGTTTTGGAAATATCTACAAGATAATGACAGTTCATTCTTGGAGTTACATTACCAACATTAGAGATACATATTTCATGAACCAGTAAACAGTAGTAAGTGAATGCAATGCTGAAATTACATTTTCTCTGCAGGTTTTCTTTCATGTTTAAAAAGTTAAACAGGATATATGCACCTTCCAAAGTGTTTTCCTGTACTAAACAAGCTGAGTGATGTCAATAACACTTCAGTCTTTAGTTCATGCTCATTTAGCTGACGTCAGTAAAGTTATCAATAAAATTACAAATTACCCTAGCATTGCTAGGCTGCAATTGGGGAACATGGGAGACAATACAATCAGCACAGATTTCATTGTACAGTAACTCGGCATTATTGAATGTACCCATGTGGACAGGATTGAACTCAGCTGTGAAAGGCTATGAATTAGCCTCAGAGATAGTAAGAACTAGCCTTACAGAGTCCATGTTAAGAATGGGAACTCGCACAACGTACTAAAAGAGCAGCTGGTGCCTGTTGAAGTGAGACCACTTTTGAACAAAATTGAAGACTGAAGGGAAAACAATTAAATGAAACCAATGTATGTTGTTTAAAAGAGTATAACCATTACAAATCATTTTTATCTTGGAATATCTCTTACGGAATTACATTGCTGGCTTTACACAAAAATAAAAAGGAATGGGCACTATCTGATAGGGTTCAAACTGCTTGTTCGTCCAGTTATTTACTTTTACTTGTTGCAATTCTAAAGGCAACTGCTTTTCCAGGTACTGTACATCAAATGGATTACAATACACTCTCACAAAGTATATGAATTGCAACAAGCAGAGCTTGCATTAAATGAACAATTGTGCTCAATTTAAGCAGGAAACTTGTTCCTTTCACTAAGTGACAACTATATTTTCCAAAACTATATGAGCACATTTTAACTTGTGTTTCTTGGAGATAGCAAGAACTGCCAATGCTAGAGTCACTGACAACACAGGTCAAGCAGCAACAGAGGAGCAGGAAAGTTGACGTTTCAGGTCAGGTCCCTTCTTCAGAAATGCGGAGGCCGGGTAAGGGAGCTGCGAAACAAATAGAGAGAGGAGGTGTGGGGCTGGGGAAGGTAGGTGGGATGGTGATAGGTGAATGCAGGTAGGGAGTGGTCAGTGGGATGGGAGAATGGATAGGTAGGAGAGAAGACAGACAGGTTGTGTCAGGTCGAGGAGGTGGGAGGGAGGATGAATCGGGCTGGGGAAAGGTAGGTGGGGTGGTGATAGGTTGAGTGCAGGTAGGGGATAGTGAGGATTGGTCAGTAGGAAAGGTAGGGCGCATAGGTGGGGAAGATGATGGACAGGTTGTGTCAGGTCAAGGAGGTGAAGATGAGAGGTAGAGTTGGACGTGGGATGAGACCAGGAGGTCAGGAGATTTTAAAAGTGGTGAATTCCATATTTAGGCCAACTTGGGCTATAGGCTCCTGAGGCGGAATTGAGGTGTTACTCCTCCAGTTTGTCTGTGGTGTCATTGTGAGACTGGAGGTGGCCCAGGATGGACACGTCATCCAGGGAGTGGGAGGGGGAGTTAAAACGGTTAGCGACCAGAAGGTGTTGTCATTTGTCGCATACAGAGCGCAGATGCTCCACAGAATGGACTCAGGGTCTACGCTTGGTCTCACCGATGTAGAGGAGGCCAAATCAGGAGCAACGGATACAGTAGACCAGATTGGAAGACGTACAGTTCTTCCTGTCGGGTATGAAAGGTTTGCTTTGGGCCTTGGATGGAGGTGAGGGGGTAGGTGTAGGGGCAAGTGTAGCACTTCTTGCGGTTGCAGGGAAAGGTATCAGGTGTTGTGGGGTTAGTGGGGAATGTGGAGTGGATGAGGGAGTCACAGAGTGAGCAGTCCCTATGAAAGGCAGATGGGGTGGGGAGGAAATATCTCTTTGATCATGGGGTTGGATTGTAGGTGGTGGAGAATGACACACTGGATACGGAGGTTGGTGGGGTGGTATGTGAGGACCAGGGGGATTCTGTCTTTATTTTTGTTGGGGGGGGGGGGGGGGGGGGGGGGGGGGGGGGGCGTTGGGCGTTGGGGTTGAGGGCTGAAGTGTGGGAAATGCAAGAAATGCGGTTGAAGGCATTTTTGATCACAGGAGGGGGGAGTTGCAGTCCTTGAAATAGGAGGACATCTGGGAAGTCTGGCAGTGGAACACTTCATCGAAGCAGCAGATGTGGCAGAGGAAATGGGAGTAAGGGATCGCATTCTTGCAAGAAGGAGGGAGAGGTGTGGTAGTGCAGGTAGCTATGGGAGTCGGTGCGTTTGAAATAGATGTTGGTGTTGAGGCAGTTACCAGAGATGGAGACGGAGAGCTCGAGGAAGGGGAGGACGATATTGGAGATGGTCCAGGTGAATTTGAGGTTGGAATGAAAGGTGTTAGTAAAGTTAATGAACTGTTCAAGCTCCTCATGGGAGCATGAGACAGCGCCAATACAGTCATTTACATAGCTGAGGAAGAGGTAGGGGATGGTGCCAGTATAACAGCAGAAAAGTGTCCTACGAAGAGACAGGTATAGCTTGGATCTATGCAGGTGCCCTTGGCCAACCCCTTAGTCTATAGGAAATGGGAGGAGTTGAAGAAGAAATTGTTCAGGGTAAGAACAAGTTCTGTTAGGCAGATGATAGTGTCAGTAGAGGGGGACTGGTTGGGCTTGCGGGAGAGGAAGAAGCGGAGGGCTTTTAGGCCATCTGCGTGGGGGATACAACTGTACAGGGATTGGATATCCATAGTGAGGATGAGGTGTTGGGGGTCAGGGAATTGGAAGTCTTGGGAGGAGGTGGAGGGCATGGGTGGTCGCTGCCCTTGATATGAATTATTGTCATGGAAGAAATGCTTCATGAACTGTTGGGGATGCCAGGCCTCTACAAATTGACTGGTGGACTGATTAGAGTCTGAAAATCATGTCAGTAACTTTTGTATCACATTAATCCTACGGGCACATATATTTAACAAAAAAGTACACCTTTAGCACAGCCAATAGATGTTGCAATACATTTTTCATGGAATGAATGCAAACATAAAAATCAAAGAAATCATGAAATCTGAAGTTAAAATTTAAATTCTATACGCCCAACCCTTTGACATTGTCCTACCATTTGGAAAATATTGTCTCCAAAAGGCAGTGGGATAGAGATACCAGCAATTATTCAGTAGCTCATCCAAATACTCAGTCTTTTTACGTGCGACTCAGATAGCAACAGTAATACAATACCCAACTGTGCCTACACACAATGTCCACATCGTCCAGTAGAGATCACTGCATAATTTTCAGTTTGGAGTGCAATCAGTGAAAGCATAGAAGTTGATCACATTCAAATTGGGCAGTTGAGACAAAGAAATCATATCCTCAAATGAAAATCTAAAAGTACAAAGTAATAGCAGAAACTTCTCTGATGACTCAGCAAATGTATCTGGTGAGTAATTAAGCTAGAGAACAGGGTGCAATTCCTATTTTTGCTGAGCTTTCTAATTTCAACTAGAGAAGCAACACATACTAAAATTGGTCTCCTCATTCTTGGGTGGGAACAGGGAAGTCAATCAGGGTTCCTGATTACTATCCTGGTGATCTTTATTAAAAGTAAATACCTAAGAATGCCATACAAGCCAAGGGTGTAACTTTTCCACTCTTAGATTTGGTAACATTAGACGACATTGCACAAATATCCTCAATCCGCAGAATGAGGGAAGAAATAGAAAAGAGACACAAAAAATTCTTAGGCTGTCATGATGCTTGGATTTGTGTAGGATTGTTTGAAACACTTTCAACTTTAACATATGCTGTGTCTTAACATCAAGATGCAAAAGATGATTTTGCTTTAAACCATAACGCAAGTTTCTTTCATTTTCCTTTTAGACAGCATTTACACCATTAGCAGAATCTCCAAATTTGTTAAGCCTAGGCAGAGGGAAGTAATTTCAACAAAGGTTGCCCTCAGCAGCACATAAGCAAAGTGCAAGTTCACACATGTTGTACCACCTGTACATGCTCGACATGCAAAGACCCAATATCACTAACATGAAGTAAATGAAAGGAACTTGCTTGCAAGCTGGCGTCATTTCCACAATTTACAAGGTACCAATTTCCTTATCTTAAGTGTACCATCAGGTGGAGGTGTTGAGCAAAGGCAAGTCACTTGTCTCCTCAATGAAAAATAGAATGCAAGATACATTTTGCTGCGTCACATCAACCTGTTCAAGAGCACCTTTGCCAGAGATCTAGAAACATGCCATGCTATTGCATCAATACAAAGAAGGTGGCTTGTATGAGGGCAGACTTAAAACCATAAAAGGACAAGAAACATGAGAAGAAATGCATATTAATACGCGAAGATGACAGTTGCTATTAGCAAAGATTAAAAATTTACCATGAAGGATGATTGCATAAATCATCCCCAAAGCAGTCACAATGTCATTAGAAGCTACAGAGATAGAAATTACAAGGGTGGAATTTTCAAAATTGCACCCTAAATATAAACCTGTTCGAGCAGAAAGCTTACAAGAATAGATCATGCTAAATTATGTTAAAATGGGAATAATCATGAAGTCAAGTCAACCCACACTGCTTTTGTTCATCACCCATTCAGTTCCAAGCACCATTCCAAAAAAAAAAGACATCAGCAGCTGCCTTAGTAAGAAAATATGACAGCTGTAGGTGGAGGTACAGAAATATAATAATCTGGCAAAGCGCATCTAAATGCCAAACTGCTAAGTAGATGTTCACACACAGGTCTACAATAAACTGTCTTTAAATGAGTCACTTTTTGAAGTTGAACAGTTTGTGAAGAATTTTTCCACCAAGTCCAACATCACGTTAAATATTTTAAACTTTTGAGACGATTAATCTGGATAACCATTTGCAATATTTCAAGCAGAATGCATTATAATTTTAACCTGAGTATATGAATTCACGTTGCTTCCATGGAGAACTAAATTATTCTTGAATAAACTATACTCTCGGGATTAAGGAACTCATTCTCAACAACTGAGTGCTGAACATGTGTGACAGATCAACAGTAATTTTCTTATTCATTTGTGGAATGTGAGCAACACTAGCTGGACCAGCATTTATTGCCTGTGACTAATTGCCCTTGAGAAGGTGGCAGTGAGCTGCCTTCTTGAACCATTGCAGTCCTTTTGATGTAGGGAGACCCATAATGCCCTGAGGGAGGGAGTTCCAGGATTTCAACTCAGTGACCTTGAAGGAAAGACGACGCATTTCCAAGTCAGGATGGTAAATGGCTTGGAGGGGAACTTGCTCACATGTGACTGCTGCCCTTGTTCTTCTGGATGGATTTAGAAAGTGCTGGTGAATTTCTGCAGTGCATCTTGAAGGTGCCCACTGGTGTTATGGAGTGTTAGTAGTGAAGGGAGTGAATGTTTGTGTATGTGGTGTAAGTCAAGTGAGCTGCTTTGCCCTGAATGGCATTAAGCTCCTTGCATGTTGTTGAGATGCAAATCTTCCAGGCAAGTATGGAACATTCCCTGGACTTGTGCCTTGTAGATGGCAAACAGGCTTCGTGGGATCAGGAGCAGCATTCTCTCTAAATTTCTTTCCAACTGCATCGGCCTTCGAGGTCTGCACGTGGCAGCAACCTCTACAATTGGACATCAATGCTGCAATTAGCATGCAACTGCCGATTGTTGTGCGTGAAACCTTGGAGCATTTGCACACAATTTAGGCAAACATTGATCAGGTGGTGGGTAACTTGTTGCAAGACTCCTAGAATCTGACCTGCTCTTGTTGCATACAGCTAGTCCAGTTCAGTTTCTGGTCATTGGTAACTCCCAGGATGTTTGTAGTGGGATGTAGTGATAGTAATGCCATTGAAAATCAAGGGCCAATGGTTAGATTCACTCTTAATTGAGACAGCCATTCTCTGACACTTGTGTGGCTTTAATGTTACTTGTAAACAAATAATTGATTTCACAATCACAATATAGCAACCTCATTCAATGGTTCAGATAATGATCTGTGCAGATGGTTTTTCATGTTTTATATTTACTTTTCCAACTGTTGCTTGCAAATGGCTAGGAATTAGTATGCTCTGTTTAACTAAGCCAGTCCAAACAATCTGTGATTTTGACATTAAATTCTACCAACTGATAATTAACTGTTGACCACAAAGTATGACAGTTAAATAAGATAGTAACAAAGTAAGTCAAAATATTTTTAATTAAAACAAACAGCAAATAATGTTGGAGGTTAATGATATCAAAGAATTCTTAATGTTCTACAGTATTAACACGTTTAATGTGTCAGCTTGACCCTCTACCGAACTAAGACACACTTGTATAACCACATATTTATTTTCACCTAGAAATTAAAAATATTGATGGCCGAATTCTATACAAATGATATTGATATCCATGTTTGGTTTGAGCCCATACAGCATCCATATGGATTGACTGATCTTTCAAGATAAGTGTATAGATTATCCAGTTTCATCAGTCTATTGTGAGGACACAGATGGGTCTACCTTGGCAAGGCTCGAACTGCTACAGATTGCTCTGTTTCATACTGAGCCCCAGCAACCGTGATTTGGATGTTCTCAATGGCGATATTAGCATGTCATCAGTTCACACAATTCCTACCAAATCAATACCAAGGCTGTCCTGGATAGCATCTTCTAAATTTCCATCTTTTCCTGGTGAATGTGTGAAGGGGTCCTGGGGGAGATGGGGCAGCTGATGGGCTTGAATCCCTGAAAACTAAGGTTGATATAAAAGCTGAATGAAAAAATTACAAACTTTTAAGCCAAATATAAGCACAAGATTGACTTTTGCAAAGTGTATATATGACAATTTGGCTTAAGAAAAATAAAAACACCCCCATGGATACAGAACAAATATAAATTGGGTCCCTATTCCACAGCTCTGATTGCACTCCTCTGCTAAATTACGAGCAAGCTCCAGGTTACTGATTTTTGGGATAAATCGAAGGGTGGGGAGAATTGTATACGGGGGTCACAATTTCCATCAGCTTTCTCTTCTTGTTACATTCTTCCTAATAAAGAACTTTTTCAAAGACATTGATGCCAGCAGCAATAATATTATGAGTACATTCTCGCCTCTACCACAGCTGATATTTAAATGCCAACTTCCCCTTCTGACTGCCAACTTCAATGTATGCTCCCAAAGCTGATTTAATTTTGGAGTCAGCAGGAGGAAGGAGGTTTAAAAATCAGCAATTGCCGCCAGGGCTGGAGTCAGGAGGGACAGCTGTCATTTAAATATCATAGCCTGGCAGGAATGCTACAAAAATAGGAAGCAACGAAGAAAAATCGTATTTAGAGTTTTAGTCGTAATGAAGGGAAATATTGCCTGGATAAAAGCTTTGTGATGTTGACTCGTTCTGTAAGGGTCATGAAATTTGTCCAGAATTTTTCAGGTAGGCTATGATAGGATTTCTTTATTACATCAGTGTATTTGGTACAACCAAATTAATACTCAAATTTTGAAGTGCACTGATACAATAGTACAAAATAACTGAACCATGAAGTCCAATGGAAACAATGCAAGGCCTCCCAATTAGAGTATTCATATATGTAAGGAAAGATCTTTACTGAACTAGGCGCAGGGAATGTTGACTTCTATAATCATTTGTGCCTATAAAATAAATGCAACTTTTTAAATAATATTCCATGGTATTTGGGCATCACTGGCTGGGCCGGCATTTACTGACCACTCAAGAAGGTGGTAGTGAGCGGACGTTTTGAACCACTGCAGTCCATTTGCTCTAAGGGAGCATAAGTGCTGGAATGGAGAGAGTTCCAGGATTTTGGCCGAGCAACACAGAAGGATCGGTGACATATTTCTAAGTCAGGATGGTGCATGGCTTTGTGATGAATTTGCAGGTAATGGCATTCCCATGTATCTGCTGCTCTTGTCCTTCTAGGTGGAAGTGTTCCTGGGTTTGGAAGATGATACTTTGCTGAATTTCTGCATTGCATTTTGTATATAGTATTTTGGTTGTATATAGTACACACCGCTGCTACTGAAAGCATCTGAATATCAAGCGCAATAAAATCTCACAGGCTGCAATAATATCTTGCTTTCTTTGACAGTAAAGGACAAGATATGTAGGTAACCCTTCAATAGATTAAAAATTATCTGGCTCCCTTGTCCAGAGGTGCAAACAAAGGCTTATCTCATTTTATCAGAAAGCAGGGTGAAGCTGGCAAAAAATGCAGGACATGTATTGTCAGCAAAACAAAAAAGGGGCAGAAAAGATTACCATTTACATTTCATCTTATCAATATTTTCAAAATTTAAAGTGCTTTACATATTGGGAAAGGCAGGGACTCTACTACTTTGTCAAATAATCAAAGTAACCATTTTGCACACAAGATAATTACGCAATCAATCCAATAAATCATCAACATGCTTTCATAGTGCTTGTTGAGAATGGAATGCTGACCAGAAGAAAAAGAGAACCTATCTCAAAGATCTTCATCTCCAGAATGTTGAACTGCCTCATTGTAGAGTCACAGATCAGAAATTCTTAAACTGTCTTCATTTTAAAAGAAAAAGAATTTTTTAAAAAACCATGTGTTTTGACTGCTGTTTTCAAAATCTACACATGCTGATTTACTTCAACTGACATTCTACAAATGACAGGTTCTTTTTAATATTAGAGCCAAAGGTCAGTTGTTATTTTTGTTAAGCTATAAATTTATCAAGTTCACAATCTAGGTACAGTCTGGGGAAGGATTAAAAAAATTCCATTAAATAAACACACTAACATTTATTTTTGATGATAATAGAAATAGCAGCACAACCAGCAGACATTTGGTCCCTCACTTCAGCGCTGATACTAACTCTCCAACTGGAGCTCTGTCCCAATATTCTTGTCACTTACCACATGCTACTTTAAATTCATGTTTCTCAAATATTTATAGAATTCCTCTTTAACTCATGCTGTATTCTGTGATCAATGATATCCCATATCGTATTAACTTAATGCATAAAAAGCAACTTGTTTACTGTCCATCTCTATTCTTCTTGCAATAATACAAAATTTATTTGAATTGTCACCAATATGCAAAATAGTGAAAGCATATCAATAACAATTTGCCCACACCACTGAATCCAGAAATTAGACCACTTTAACCTTCTTTCCCCTGTAAAGGTGGAATTATTTTCTGTATTTTTGATTGTGGACTGAAAGGAGAAAGAATAGCTTTAAAACCAAAGGACCGTTGTGTTTCTTAAGAACAAGTAATATGACAGTCATTCTCAATCCTGCTTACACAGCCCCTTCTTCATGCAGTAGTGGAAGTGTGATAACAGATTAGCTGGAACCGGGTGCTGTGCATGAATAAAACTTCAACTAGTATCATTTGGTTGAGTGGTCTATGAATGAGTGACCAGTTATTGATGACCAAGGCCTTCTGCCTGCCAACAACAATGCTCTCAGGTAGCTGGGCAGCTTGGGAGTCTGAATATTTGGAAAAAGCCATCTCTGCAGGGGCAGGAACTGCCTTTTTCCCCGCCTCCCACCCCCCGCAGTAAAAACCACCTTTAGCCAAAAGAAAGCCAATTTAACTTTCCCTCAGCAGTTGGTATAAACAACTAGCAAGCCAGAGACTTTATAAGCATGAACCAGCCACCCTATACGGCACAGTATCTCAGTGGTAAGCACTGCTGCTTCACAACGCCAAGGACCCAGGTTCAATTTCACCCTCAGGTAACTGTCTGTGTGGAGTTTGCACGTTCTCCCCATGTTTGCGTGGGTTTCCTCCAGGTACTCCAGTTTCCTCCCACAGTCCAAACTTGTGCAGGTTAGGTGGATTGGCCATGCTAAATTGCCCATAGTGTCCAGGGGAGGTGGAGGTTAGGTGGATCAGCCATTTTATATCCAGGGTTACAGGGATAGAATAGGGGGTGGGTGTGGATGGGATGCTCTTTGGAGGTTTGGTGTGGACTCAGTGGGCCAAATGGGCTGCTTCCATACTGCAGGGATTCTATGATTCCATACATTTTGCAAAAGAAGAGAAACTATCTGGAGGAGAATCTTGGTGAAGCACATCCTGACAAGCCAAAAGGACCATCTCAGTGAACCTTGTGGGCAGGGCACATTGAACTGTCTTCCCAACCTTTCCCTCTGCCCATCACATGCATGCTTTTTATCCTCCCTGCCTGTATGTGTGTGTAGATGGAAGGTTGGGGCTTTAACTGGTAGAGTCGTATATCAATGATTCATACTTATTTATCAGCAGTTGGAATCTATTTACTTGTAATGAATTGTAATAATTACAAAGTACAAAAGCTTGGCCTGTGCTTTGTCAACCTGGGTTGCAAGACCGGTTTATACCTCTGAGATAGAAAAGCTCCACTTAGCCATGGACAAATAAAAAGGCTTACAAAAATGCAAAGAAAAAACCTGTGATTCTACTGAGTGGGAAAGATTTAAAACCAGCAATGGGCCACAAAGCAGCTTATAAGAACTACTAAAAGGAATTAAGAAAGAAACTTGCCAGAGACATCAAAATCAACAAGAAATTTTTTGTCACAAAAGCAAAGTGGGTGACCAGGAGCAATGTTGGCCCGCTAAAGGCTGAAAGTGACTGAAAGAGATATTGTCAATCACTATGGGGAAAAATGGTAGTTACATTGAATAATTACTTTGCCTCAGTGCTTAACTGTAGAAAAGGAGGAGGACACCTTGCCAGAAGTTCCAAGGAATCATTCATCCGGAACAGGGGCCAAATAATGTTAACTTAAATAAAACATTAGTAATGAGGAAATTAATGGAATTAAACAATGACAAATCCCCTGGGAAATTGGTTGAATGGCAGGTGACAGAATGTAGGAATAATGGGTAGGCACTCAAATTGCAGGATGTGACCTGTGGTGTCCCACAAGGATCTGCGTTAGGCCCCCAATTATTGACATTATTTATTAACAATGCTGATAATAGCATAGAAAACCATCTATTCAAATTTTCTGATGACATCAAGTCAGGCATGTGGATGATAACAAAAAGTTACAAAGGGATATTTTTGGACTAAACGAATGGGCGCAACTGTGGCAGATGGAGTTCAATGTAAGAGAGTATGAGGTTATCTGTTTTGGACCAAAAAAGAATAGGTCAGGTTACTTTCGAGATGGTATGAAGTTAAATACAGCGAGATCCAAAGAGAATTTGGGGTTCAGAGGCATTGATCTTTAAAAATCACAAACAGGTGCAAAAAATAATCAAGAAAGCTAATGGAAACATGTAATTCTACTAATTAAAGCCCTAAACTCCTCCCAACCTCCCACCTACACACACACATACAGGCAGAAGAAAAAGCATCGGTGTGATGGGCAGACAGAAAGGTTGGTTCGACAGTTCAACAGTCTCTGTTCACGAGGTTCACCGAGATGGTCCTTCCAGCTTGTCAGGATGTCCCTTCATATCTAGTGGACTGGAGTACAAGGATGCACAAGTTTGCTACTGTTATCTAAAACACTGGTTAGACCCCACTTGGAGTAGTGAGGAGATCTAAGGTTTTGGAGTAGATCTGTAGCTCGGGTTGTGGGTGTTGGTAGAGCGTCATGGTAGAGCGCAAGACAAATGGGGAACTGCAAACGAAAGAACACCGAAAAGCCACACACATAGACCAGGTATTGAACTTCAATAGTAACCATCCCAGCACACACAAACGAAGCTGCGTGCGAACACTATTTAAAAGGGCAACAACACACTGCAGCAACATGGAACTACATCAAGAAGAGGAGGAATACCTCTTCCAAGTGTTCAAGGATAATGGATATCCAAAGAACTGGGTCAGGAGATGCCTACACGCCTACACACACAGCATCAGAAAGATTCTACACGCCCCGACACACTCATCACACTACCCTACATCAGGAACACGTCAGAACTCACCACAAGACTTCTACGACCGCTGGGCATCAGAGTGGCATACAAACCCACAATCAACCCTACGACAAGTGCTCACCCGAATTAAAGACCCACTCCCCGCCATGGACAGGACCAATGTCATCTACAAGATCCCCTGCAGAGACTGCGTGAAACACTACATCGGACAAACGGGAAGGAAACTAACAACAAGAGTACATGAACGCCAACTGGCTACAAAAAGACACGACCAATAGTCACTCATCTCAATCCACATGGACAAGGAGAACCATGACTTCGACTGGGACAACACCAAGATCCTGGGACAGGCTAGGCAGAGACAAGCACGCGAATTCCTGGAAGCATGGCACTCCACGAAGCAGACTATTAATAAGCACATTGAACTCGACCCCATATACATTCCAGTACGGAGGAAACCCGGAAGTGAGGCAATCCATCGCAACGGACCCCAGAGTTTAAAAACCAGGCGGGAAAACACACCGACGCTTCATCAGAGGCTGCAGTGAGGATGTTACCAAGCACAGTAACGAAACGTTTGCGGAACAACAAACCAGCTCGGCGAGCCAACCAACCTCAACAGTAGTGAGGAGACCTGGGCACCACACCTTAGGAAGGATATCTTGATCTTGGAGGCACTACAACGTAGGTCTACAAGAATGACTTCAGGACTTAAGTTGTGAGGAGAAATTATACAAATTAGGCCTGTGTTCTCTAGAATTTAAAGGTTTGTGGATAATATGATGTTTTCAGGATATTAACAGAAAAAGACAGGGTAGCTAACTATAAACTATTTCTACTGGTTGGGAACTCGAACTCAGGGGCAAAGTCTGAGAACTTGGGCCAGACGTTCAGGTGAGATGTTAGGAAGTACTTCTACACACAAAGCACGGTAGATGTCTGGAGCTCTCTTCTACAAACAACAGTGGGGATGCAGGATCAGTTGCCAACTTGAAATCTGAAATAAGTAAATTTTTGTTAAGCAAAGCTATTAAGGGATATGGGCCAAAGGCCACATATCAGCCATGATCTTACTGAATGGTGATACAGGCTCAAGAAGCTGAATAGCCCACTTCTGTTCTTATGTTCCTACGTTCCTATAATGACAGATAGATTGGGGAATTTTGCATTTTTTTAAAAATCTAACAAGGCTCAATTTCCAGCACTCTACCCCAGTGAAGTGCAATACTTCCACTTAAAAAGTCCCAATGTTTCAGCTGATCATATCTATAATTTATTATATTTGATAGCATTCAAGTGAATCTTCACTACATAGGTTCCACAGTTCTAATATTCTTCCTGTAATGCTATATAAAACTGCACTATGTTTCAAACAAGATTAAACTAGTGTCTTATTCAAGTTCAATTTCACTATTTTTTTATTTTTGTACTCATTATCCAGATATTCAAAACCCAGGATCACGTATACCATGCTTTTAGAATAATTGTAACGTTAGTACTCATGAAATTCTATCAGTTACTACAATGCTGTCACAGAAACAGCAAGTTTTGCTTGACCCCAGGAGAACTTGAAGCAGACTCAGAGGAAAGAAACGGTTTCCAAGCAGCTGGTAATCCTTATTACTTTCCTGATTACTTCTTGAGACAACGGGAACTGATGGCTGAAGACACTAAAACAGCTTATGACTTGCAAACTGAAGGCTTTCAAACGTTTCCAAAACAGTTGTTTAAAGAAAAATTCTTAAGATGTGCTACATTAAGCACCACTGGTGCATTACCTGTACTCCCCATGGTATGCACTGACCTTTTCTCAAAAGTACTGATCTTAAAATCCTCATCTTCAACTTGAAATCTCCATGGACTCGGACCATTAGCTCTACATATTCTTCCGACTTTATCTTCTAACACCTCATTGGCCCTAAAACACCTCCAATATCTTTGCACCATCTCTCTATATCAACCTTCAATCATCTCATTCCTACTTTCTGGAATCCTTTAAACTTTGCCATCTTTCACCAGTGTTTAAAAGCATGCTCAAAACCCACATTTTCTGTTAAGATTTTCTAGCTTACTTTCTCCCTGAAACAATTTAGGATATTTTTCGAAGTTAAAGGAACTAAATAAGATTAAATTGTCATTATACATAATGACAAAACAATTCTCCCTTCATTGCAGATGGCTATTTTCCGAAGACAACTGATTAGCGTCACCAACTTCAGTGCATCAAGGCATAGAATAAAGAAGTGAAAAGGTGACGCAGTGATAAAAAAAATGGAGCAATCCTCCCATTTTGGGTCATCTGGTGTAAATAAAGTTGCACCCTGCATTCATCCAAATCCTACTCAACATAGAACTGAACACCATTGCTGTAAACTTAATTTTTCTGAAGCACTGTTGTGCCTAATTTTGGAATACAAATACATTACAATTGCTAGCCATGTAACTTCATAGTACCACACACATTTTTGTTGACAATAGTAACCTCAGTTTGCACCTGACAAAGGGGATGCACTCCAAAAGCTTGTAAGATCCCATATAAACCTGTTGGACTATAACCTGGTGTCGTGTGACTTCTGACTTTGTCCAGCCCAGTCCACATCATGTATATTGGTATTAGCACCCCTCTCTTTCTTTCTTTCCCACCCCACCAAAAGTCACCGCATTTTTCAATGCTGATTTGCCTGCAAAACTGTCTGGTAGTACCTCCTCCACATTTGCACTGATGGAGTCAGGGGGTGTGCAGAAAGACGACAAAAGGGGGAGTTGAAAGATTTGTGTTTCAATAATCCATCAGTTACATGAATTCTGCAAATGTATAAATGCACTTTCTATTGCAAGAATGATTTAGTTTATATGTTTTAAAAACCTACAACAATAACATTTCAAAATGGCACCTTCAGATTCAGACAATTATCAGAAAGGATTCATTACCAAACCATTTTAGTAAGAAAACTGAACAAATCTTTCCAGTCAATGACAATGCAACTGCCAAAGTAAGCCAAAGATAATTAAATATTGTGAGGAGAACTCTACTTAATAATTTAGCCACTGTCAAGGAGGCTGTATTGATCCTTGTTTTCAGTGCAAGGAGAATATTATCTTCCTCTTAACTGCTCGATGACAGCATCACTGAATTTAATCACATGTATCCTGGCACACAATCCTTAAACTACCACCCCTGGTTCTTTGTCAACCTTTGCTTTTCTCCCCATCTCTTCTAATGTAGATTTTTCCAACAGGTGGTAACCATAGCAGCATTTGTAGACGCTGACATTCAAGCAGCAAGATCTCTTGCCCTCCTTTATAGTTTCTTTTTAACCTAAAAACTTCAAAAGTATTCAGATCATCCCAAAAAGCACTGTTCTTTGAAAACTCTCTGCATCTTCTGAATGATGAATACCCCTATAGCTTTGAATCAGTGTCCCTAGCATTATATCTATCACAGTCAGCTACTAACACCAATTTAAATTGTGCTGGTTTATTTTGTACCTAACTTTGGAATGTTGTAAGATGGACCCAAGAGACCTCATATCCAAGGTCACCCAAAGCATTTTTTTCTATTACAGGACAGTCTCATCACAGTTCACAACTGCCTGCTTCGATACTTCAGGCTTCCCATACAGCCTGTAAATTGTTACAAGACCCCGGGGCATTATAGCTGTATGTTCCATTCAAATCAGGCTTCAAGGATAAAGCATCAGAGTCAAACAGCTTCAACCAAATTGAGCACTGGACTATATATCTGACAGGAGCCATTCACAATAAGAGTAACTAAAGCAGTAATTTTTTTGGAATTAATTCAGTAACAGGATTTATTTTCAATTCATCTGAACTGTTAGACGTAGCGAACTTAAAAACTTGGCATACAAATTTTATTTACAATCAAAAGATAGATTATAAATTTGTGAACATTGAACAAGATTATGTATTGAATGTTTTTCCACAACTAACCAATTCTGTCTGCAATACTCTTGGAGATCCAGGAACATTGTTTTAAAAAGCTCTGCATCCTCTTGTTGAGTAAAAACCAGCATGAACAAGAGTTCACCTGTAATAATGTGTGACTTGCTAACCTTAGATGTAGCAATAACGTTAAAAACATTTAAAATATTCTGACAGATTCACTTAAAACCTCTCAGCTTCTTTATCCTCTATCATACATGAGGAAATAGCAAATCTTTCCCTAAATCCATAATGCTTGGCCATCTTAAGCAGGAAGCATGTTGATACCAAGATGTAATGTATTAAATATTCATAAACACTTCAAAGCAAAAGGAGAGAAATCCACCACACACTAATTTCCTCAACTCAAATCATCTGAAGACAGACAAGCCTAGTCCTCCCAAAGGCCAGAGAGTCGTCAGAGCAGCACAACTGGAGTTGCAAATCAGAACCATGTGGACTCCCAGATGCAGGAAACTCCACGGGAGTCGCTTGTAAAAATAGAAAACTTCAATGGACAACTCCCATGTCTGGAACTCTCTGAAAGAGTCCATAAAATTGGAGAATTCAGAGGGTTCCAATTTAATTAAGCTAATAGTTGCAAGGGAGAAGCTGAGGAATAAAAACACACTAACTCCTGGGCAACTCCTGTTAAAATGAACATCTCACTCACTAGTCAAATCCAACTACACCCCCTCACTGAAGCTCCATATCCTCTTTGCACCCCCACCACCACTGCCCACGAACACCACCAAAAGCAATTACACCCCGCACAAGAGCCCTAACAATCCTCGCAAACAGACTCCATCGACCATCAGACACGCTTCCATTACCAGATCTCTCCCTGCTACCCTGCCACCACACCCCCCAATCCCCACACACAAACATACCCTCACATTATGTACTCCATCATTCACCTGGCACCTTAGCCCGTGACCAACTGCCAGCTTAAACCAACACTTGAATTACATACTTATCCTTTCACATGAACTGTCAAAGAGGCTGGCTCTGCGGCTGGACATTTAATTTCAGAGCACAGCACAATGACTGCTGCAAAAGAGGGCTGGGTTTCTACAAAGACTCTCTCTACTGTGGGATTTGTGCATTTCTGGACAGGTTCATAACAGGAGAACATTGTGTAGGCATCTTCAGCACAGAAAACATGTAAAGTTAACTGAATACGTTTTAATGTAATCAGAAATGTAAATATGACTTCTGACCCCAAATGGACTATCTGGGCCAAGAACTATAAATGAGTAACTTTGGACAAAAAGGTAGCAAAGGAAAATCTTCCTAGGCAATTAAGTGACATGTCCCAGTAACTAAATTAGCCTGACTTTTTTCAGAAGCCTAGAAGTGATCTCTAATCTCATTGTTTGGTTAAAGAAATAGGAAAATGTAACAACTTTCTGCCTAATATAATGTCCCAAAACCAAGAAATACGATATATTGATCTGCTGAGATGTTGCTGATAGTATATTGGAAAATGTACTAACAAAAGATTAAAACTCAAGAGGAAGTAAATGTGATACTTAGGAGAGTGGAGTCAATGATAGCCTCCTGATATTATATGGGTGAAAGTCTTAAAATTATAAAAAAAATCCCCCCTGTCATTGTTGAGGGAGTCAAATGATAAAAACTGTTTAAGGTAAAAAAACCTTTTATCCCCCAGTACAACATCGAGAGACCAAACTTATAAGCAATGCATATTCCGTGCTCTGCTCTGTCACAGCATTCATTCTGCTGCGGTTGTTGACTTGCTCGCCGAGCTGGTAAGTTTGTTTGCAGATGTTTCATCGCCATACTAGGTAACATCATCAGTGCACCTCTGGTGAAACTTCACCGAAGGTGCACTGATGATGTTACCAGAATGGTGGCAAGTCAACAACCGAATCAACAACCCGAGCTACAAATCTTCTCAAAAACCTTGAATTCAGTTTGCTCTGTAGCGCATTAAACATAAGCTATAAGCGTGCACCCACCTCCCTCTTAATAGTCTAATCTTCATTGACTCCTGCTTTCCCAATCTATTTTGCTCTGTTCAGTACTTGACCACATGATGATCTACTCCAAAGGTTAAATCAACACAGGTTGATTATCATAATCCAAGGAACACTTGGTCCAAACTTGCAAGTCTGCTGCGAAGTAATGGCATAAATATTTCTGTGATAAGCTGTTTGAACTTTCTCAATTCTACTTTGATCCTTACCCAGCAACATCATCTAATCACACTGAATAATCTTGACAGGCAACAAATCAGTAAGTAAAATTTATTAATTATGTTTCATACTATAATTATTTTGCAGTGAACAAAATAACGACCAGGTCATTGGCCTGGGATTAAGATAGAAATTGAAATATGATAAACTTCAAAATCATACGGAAGACCAATGGAATCAGTTTATCACGGAGAAATTTGACAATTGCAAGTATAAAGTTAGTTTTTTTTTCAGAATGAGCGATTTTTAACCATAGAGACTTAACAGTGGAGGAACAGGGAATTACAGGCAGCAACTTCTGTACTTCCCATGTTTAACTGCACATTTGCAGACGTCAAGAATTACTGTCACTTTCACCGATGTAATTGTGGTGAATGATGACAGTTTCACCATCATGACAGCTGCAAGATCTGGGCCAAAGAGGGAAAATGGGGAGCAAAAAGAATTAGCGTGGGAAACTAACAGGTAACTGCAGAAACAGTGAGACAAATAAAAATAAACTTTTATTCCTGAGCAGCAGCTGGAGTAAAGAAATATTTTTCAATGAAACAAAAGTCATGCTTGGAAAGTGATGACATAAAATTTGTCAGATTCCAAAGAAATACCTTTTAATGTCATGTATGGAGTCAGGAGAAACTGGAGTTAAGTCCAAGATCAACCATGACAGCATTTAATGGCTGAGCAGACTCAAATGACCAAGCATTTTACTCCCGCTCCCATCTTGCGTTCATGTGGGAAGGATAACAACAGCCAAGCTTTAAGGAAAAAAAGAATGACCTTTTGCTTTCTTTCAATTTTACTCAGCAATTCTATACCTATCAAAGCATTTGAAAAAATTTAAATAAGGTTGCCATATTTTAATTTCCTTCTTCAAAAAGGACCACGTAACACCAAGTGATCAAGCAGGCTTCATACAACCTTGATCTTAATTAGTGGATACTCATGTATTTATGCAAGTCGCCATACGGGAAATTATAAGAAAGCCAAAAGAATGAAGCATTTAGGGAGGCCATTTAAGCCCTTGAATCTCGTCTGACATTCATTGAGATCATGAGTAATCTGCAGCTACTTCTATAACATCATTTTTGTCTTTAATACATATGGATAACAAAAGTCGATAAATCTCAGATTTTAAAGTCGTCAATTGCATCAATTGCTGCTGCAAAAGAGTGTTCCAAACTTCTAACACCTGCTATGTCAAAGTCATACAGTGATAGAGTTTACACAACGGAAACGTACCCATCGGTCCGACTCATCCGCACTGACCAAATATCCCAAACTAACAAGTCCTTTTTGTTTATTCATTTGTGGGACGTGGGTGTCGCTAGCTGGCCAGCATTTCTTGCCCATCCCTAGTTGCCTTTCAGAAGGTGGTGGTGAGCTGCCTTCTTGAACCACTGCAGTCCTCCTGCTGTGGGTTGACCCACAATTCTATTAGGGAGAGAAGTCCAGGATTTTGACCCAGTGACAGTGAAGGAACGGCAATGAGTCAGGATGGTGGGGAACTTGGAGTTGGTGGGGTTTCCATATATCTGCTGCCCTTGTCCTTCCAGATGGAAGTGGTCGTGGGTTTGGAATGTGCTGTCTGAGGATCTTTGGTGAATTTCTGCAGTGCATCTTGCAGTTAGTACACACTGTTCCGACTGAGCATCAGTGTGGAGGGAGTGAATGCTTGTAGATGTAGTGCCAATCAAGCGGGCTGCTTTGTCCTGGATGGTGACAAGCTTCTTGAGTATTGTTGGGGCTGCACTCATCCAGGCAAGTGGGGAGTATTCCATCACATTCCTGACCTGTGCCTTTTGACGGTGGACAGGCTTTGAGGAGTCAGGAGGGGAATTACTCACCGCAGTATTCCCAACTTCTGGCCTACTCTTATAGTCACTCTGTTCATGTGGTGAGTCCAGTTGAGTTTCTGGTCAATGGTAACCCCCAGAATGTTGATAATGGGGGATTCAGTGATGGGAACACCATTGAATGTCAAGGTGGTTAGATTGTCTCTCAGTGATGGTCATAGCCTGGCATTTGTGGCGCGAATGTCACTTGCCACTTGTCAGCCCAAGCCTGGATATTGTCCAGATCATGTTGCGTGTGAACATGAGTTGCTTCAGTATCCGAGGAATCACGAATGGTGCTGAACATTGTGCAATCATCAGCGAACATCCCCACTTCTGACTTTATGATGGAGGGAAGGTCATTGATGAAGCAGCTGAAGATGGTTGGGCCTAGGACACTACCCTGAGGAACTCCTGCAGAGACGTCCTGGAGCTGAGATGACTGACGTCCCACAACCACGACCGTCCTCCTATGTGTCAGGTATGACTCCAACCACCGGAGCGTTTGCCCCAATACCCATTGATTCTAGTTTTGCCAGGGCTCCTTGATGCCACACTCAGTCAAATGCAGCCTTGATATCATGGGCTGTCACTCTCACCTCATCTCTGGAATTCAGCTCTTTTGTCCATGTTTGAACCAAGGCTGTAATGAGGTCAGGAGCTGAGTGGCGCTGGCGGACCCCAAGCTGGGCGTCACTGAGCAGGCTATTGCTGAGCAAGTGCTGCTTGATAGCACTGTTGATGACACCTTCCATCACTTTACTGATGATCGAGAGGAGACTGATGGGGCATGTAATTGGCCGGGTTGGATTTGTCCTGCTTTGTGTGTACAGGACATACTTAGACAATTTTCTGCATTGTCGGGTAGATATCAGTGTTGTAACCGTGCTCGAACAGCTTGGCTAGGGGAGCGGCAAATTGTGGAGCACAAATCTTCAGTACGATTGTCAGAATGTTGTCAGGGTCTGTAGCCTTTGCAGTATCCGTTTCTTGATATCACACAGAGTGAATCGAATTGGCTGAAGACTGTAATGCTGGGGACCACTGGAGGAGGCCGAGATGGTTCATCCACTCGGCACTTCTGGCTGAAGATTGCTGCAAATACTTCAGCCTTATCTTTTGCACTGATGTGCTGGGCTCTTCCATCATTGAGGATGGGGATATCTGTGGAGCCTCCTCCTCCAGTGAATTGTTTAATTGTCCACCACCATTCACAACTGGATGTGGCAGGACTGCAGACCTTAGATCTGATCCGTTGGTTGTGGGATCACTTAGCACTGTCTATCCTATCACTTCAGCAGAAAGGCTGACGTTTCGGGCCCAGACCCTTCATCAGAAAGTGAAGGGTCTAGGCCCAAAATGTCAGCCTTTCTGCTCCTATGATGCTGCATGGCCTGCTGTGTTCACCCAGCTCTGCACCTTGTTGTCTCGGATTCTCCAGCATCTGCAGTTCCTACTATCTCTTATCCTATCACTTGTTGCTTTCGCTGTTTGGCATGCAAGTAGTTCTGTTTGGTGGCTTCACCAGGTTGATACCTCATCTTCAGGTATGCCTGGTGCTGCTCCTGGCATGCCCTCTTGCCCTCTTCATTGAACCAGGGTTGATCCCCTGGCTTGATGGTAATGGTTGAGTGGGGGATATGCTGGGCCATGAGGTTACAGATTGTGCTGCAGTACAATTCTGCTGCTGTTGATGGCCCACAGCGCCGCGTGGATGCCCCAATCTTGAGTTGCTAGATCTGTGCAAAGTCTGTCCCATTTAGCACGGTGACAGTGCCACACAACACAATAGAGGTTGTTCTCAATGTCAAGGCAGGACTTGGTCTCCACAAGGACTGTGCGATGGTCACTCTGACCGATACTGTCATGGACAGGATGCAACTGCAGCTGGCAGATTAGTAAGGATGAGGTCAAGTATGTTTTTCCCTTTTGGTTCCCTCACCACCTGCCGCAGACCCAGTCTAGCAGCTGTGTCCTGTAGGACCCGACCAGCTTGATCAGTAGGACTGTTGCGGGGCTACTCTTGGTGGTGGACATTGAAATCCCCCACCCAGAGTACATTTTGTGCCCTTGCCATCCTCAGTGTTTCATCTAAGTAACGTTCAACATTGAGGAGAACTGATTCATCAGCTGAGGGAGGACGGTATGTGGTAATCAGCAGGAGGTTTCCTTGCCCATGTTTAACTTGAAGCCATGAGACTTCATGGAGTCCAGAGGCAATGTTGAAGACTCCTAGAGCAACTCCCTCCCGACTGTGTACCACTGTGCCGCCTCCTTTGCTGGGTCTGTCCTGCCGGTGAAACAGGACATATCCAGGGATGGTGATGGTGGTGTCTGCGACATTGTTTGTAAGGTATAATTCTGTGAGTATGACTATGTCAGGCTGTTGCTTGATTAGTCTGTGAGACAGCTCTCCCAATTTTGGCACTAACCCCCAGATGTTAGTGAGGAGGACTTTGCATGGTCGACAGGGCTGTTTCTGCCGTTGTCTAGGTCGATGCCAGGTGATCTGTCCAGTTTCATTTTTTTGAGTTTTTGTTGCGATTGGTACATCCGAGTGGCTTGCTAGGCCATTTCAGAGGGCAGTTGAAAGTCAACCACATTGCTGAGAGTCTGGAGTCACATGTAGGCCAGACCAGGTGAGGGTAGTAGATTTCCTCCCCGAAGGACATTAGTGAACCAGATGGGTTTTTCCGACAATCAGCAATGATTTCATGGCGATGAGTAGGTTAATTCCAATTCCACCATCTGCGGTGGTGGGATTCGAACCCGGGTTCCCAGAACATTTGCTGGGTTTCTGGATTAATAGTCTAACAACAATACCAGTAGGCCATCGCCTACCCCTTCTTTGCCAACATTTGACCCATATCCCTTCCTTTTCATGTACCCATCCACTTGCCTTTTAAATGTTGTTAAATGTACCTGCCTCCACCACCTCTTCTGGCAGCCCATGCCATATACACACCAACTTCTGCATCAAAAAATTGCCCCTCAGGTCATTTTTAAATCTTTCCCCATCACTTTAAAACTATGCCCTCCTGTTTTGTACTCCCTATGCTGGCAAAAAGACCTTAGCTGTTCATTCTAATCCTGCCTCTCATGTCTTTATAAACTTTTATAATATCACCCCTCAGTCTCAGATACTCCAGGGAAAGAAGTCCTAGCCTATTCAACCTCTCCCTACAGCTCAAACCCTCCAATGCTGGCAACATCCTTGTAAATCTCTTCTGAACCCTTTCAAGTTAGAACAACATCTTTCCTACAGCAGGGAGACCAGTATGGAAGTGTTTCTTTTTTTTTCACTCCGAAGAAGTTCATCTTTAATTTTTAGCTCATGTGCCCTAGTTCTCCAACCACAACAGAAATAGCTTTTCTCTCTACTGTAGCTACCCTAGCTGCTGGTTTTAATGTCATAAAAACTGAAATAAAATCACTTGAAATTCTAACTTCCAGGAAATATGACACTAGTTTGTGTAATCTCAAGTAGATAGCTCTGAGAAATTATTCTCAAGTGCAAGTGGAACATTAGTGAAAACTTGAACTCCTTTATCACTATATCAAGCGCAAAGATAAAACAGCCCTTTTCAGCAGTGCAATATATATAAATACTGTACCTAAAGTGGGTAGGTCAGAAACCAGGAATCCTGTGGTGAATAACATGCTTCCTGTCTTCCTAGTGCCGGTCTACCATCTATAAGGCACAAATCAGTGTGATGAAGTAGTCTCCACTTGCCTGGCTGAGTGCAGCATCAACATGCAAGAAGATTGACAGTATCCAGGACAACGCAGCCTGCGTGATTGGCACCATTTTCAACATTCACACTCTGCCATCGTACAGTGGTAGCAGTGTACATCATCTCCCAAGGACCACTGACAGCCTTTTCCAAACCTGCGACCTCTACCATCTATAAAATGGTCAATTAGCTCAGTTGATTGGATGGTTGATTTGCAACACAGATCGATGCCAACCGTGTGGATTCATATTCCCATACTGACTGAGGTTAGCATCAAACAGTCTCCTTCTTAACCTCTCCCCTTATCTGAGGTGTGGTGACCCTCCAGTTAAACCACCACTAGTTGTCTCTCTCTAATGAGACAGCAGCCTTATGGTCCAGTAGGAAGATGCTACTTCACTTACTTACTATATTGCTGTTATGGGCCAGACCAAACACCTCAAAACATATCAAGGAAATAGCCTAGGCACTAACTTTTATCTTCTTTAATGGTAAGTGTAAGGTGCTGCGTTGCAGATGCGATGCGATTCGATTGGCCAAACTGTTAAGCTTCAAGCAAACACACTTTATTTTTACACCACAGTTCAGATGCAAACAAAGGAAAAAGAAGAACTGGCATAACTTTAACTCTATCAAAAGACTCACTAAAATAATATATTGTTTAACTACTACTCATCAACTATTCTAATTTCGCAGCAACCCATAAACAGACCCCTGACGAAGACAAATTCAGCAGAAAAGATTTCCCTCACTTGCTATCTCTTCCAGTTCAGAAGAAACACTGACAAAATAAATCTAGCAGAGAAACGAAGCTTTTGCAGCAGCAGAGAGAGTTGTATCTAGCAGTTTCAACTCCAAAACTCCAGCTTCGATGACTGAAAGCAAAACTAAAACTTTGGGTCTGTGACAGCCCTGACTCCATCCACTCATGCTTAAGTCTACTTTTTAAAAAACCCAAAAGCTATTTACACTGCTTTCCGTGGAGCAGACACCTCAACACCAAATTTACAGCATCCCCTTTGAGGGAACCAGGACAGACAAATCTTTCAAACTCACATATCATCACAATTGTTATATTACTCATTCACAGAAAGTTCTCCAATTGTCCTTGCAGAAATGTATTTTATTTCCCTAAATATATAAAAATATGACTGACATGGTTTCCACTAGTTTTTACAGTCAGCAATATTCCTAAGGTGAGGTTTTACACATTAATTCTTCAAACTCTGATTTCAAAATTGAGAGGATGCAATAACTAGTCTACCTCAATTTTCTTGGCAAAATTGTTCCACAGAATCATTACGTCACTTGCACTAACTCATCAAATGAGCATCATTACCGACTGTCAATGTCCTGCTTTTTACTTATATCTTGCACTTTATTTCTATCCAAATAATTATCCAATGCCCACTTGAATGTCTCAATTGGATGCTCCTCAATCATGTTTCCAAGCAGTGTATTCCATGCTGCAACTACTCACCGTGTGAAAAAGTTCTCTCTCACGTCGCCAATGCTTATTTTGCACATCTCTTTAAATCTTGCCCTCTTTTCTTAAACACTTCTGGGGAAGGGTCAATGGACCTTAAACCTTAACTCTGATTTCTTTTCACAGATGCTGTCAGACCTGCTGAGCTTTTCCAGCAAATTCTGTTTTTGTGCCCTCTTGTTCTTGTTTCTTTTATGAATGGAAAGTTAATCTACTCTATACAGCCCACTCATGATTAATCAAACAATTTCATACGTCACAGCAGCCAATATTTAACCTTTCAGAGGCATAAATCTATTTCAGGGATAAGCTCTCATCAGTTACCCACTGATCATTACTTGTTCATGACATTAGTTGCTCTACTCCTATTTTGATGGTAAAAAAAGAGCCAGCGCCGGTGACAGATAACAGCACAAAGACAAAAGCCTCTGTAAATTGTTGAAATTTGTGGTTGATGGTCATGTACCTCATCAATGGTCATCTCATTATGGGACTAGTGAGAAATGAACATAAAGAATACATTATAAATAACACCTATAATAAAAACATTATTTTTCCCGTTTCCTCAAAAAAGGATTTTTAGTCACCTAAACAATGAGACATAATTGCTAGCATTGCTATTAAGATCATACCCAAATTCTCTTAATTAAGGTTATAAGAAATGGTAATTTCGATAAGCCTAGCCAACAGCACAAATTCAAAATAAATATTTAAATTGTGTATGTCAAGATTTTACTGATTCTTTAAAACATTTAAAAGTCAAAACAATTCATTAACTTTAAAAAAACTCAAACAACACACAGCTAAAGCCTGATAAATGAGAAATAAATTTGCCAAAAAAAAAAAACGGCTGGATCGAGGCAATTAGTTCTAAATAAAAACAACCAGTTTATAAAGGCTATACTGCAATCTATTTAGTCACGCGGTCCAAACAGAAACAGAAAACATTTAAAGCTATCTCATATATTAGTGAACAGATGAAATTCAAACATGGACTAACTGTTTAGTCTACAGACCTTGAACAGAAAAAAAGGGGCAACATTTATATATAATACAAATGAATGATGAATGAGTTTAGCACATTAGAATTCCAGGCTTAGATCAGCTGTCTCTTTGATCAGTAATGCATGTACCTTAAGTTGAAAGCGCAGTCAATGCATACTACAAGCCGCCTGTCAGGAACAAAAAGACAAAGCATGTCTTTTAATCTAACATAACCGAATTAAGATTAGATACGTAATGCTTTATTGCATTACCAAAGCACTGAACCGAGAATTTAACTACTGTCATTAAATGCAAATCTTGTAGAACTCATCCACCTCAAAACACTCCTCTCCTCAAGGTATTTACTTGTTCTAAGATAGTGTAGCACAAACACTGGCACCCTTCCATGGTGATAGCCAGTCTACAAAGTGAACAGCAGTGTGATATTCAAGCACTGAGGCTACTGCAGCCTAAATCAATCCTGCCTTCATCCATCATTCACACTGCACATTTTCCAAAAGTATATACCGGCCGATAATTACAAGAAAACCTGAGCAATCAACATACGATCAAGTCTTTTTCTTTAACAAAGCATCTATCAAAGGTCATGCGAATTTATTTCACTTGGGTTGCATCTCAATAACTTGGAGGGTGCTATGAAATTTCAGAACACAAGAGTGGCAGTCACTCTTGTAGCAATGCTGCATACTGAAATTTAAATGCCCTTACTCTGCTTTCTGAATGGCTGAATTAAACAGTGGATCTTCGAACAAGCTAAAACCATTCCACTTTATTTAGAAATGAATACCCAGTAAAGAAATAGGCATGTATTTTACCACACAACAAATGTATACAAAGATTCAAAATGTACACCACACAAGATTAAATTTTTAGGAAGGTCAGGCTTTCTCACAGTACCAATAAGCTATCCTATAAAACTTCTTGAAATTAAATATTTTCTTAGTAACAGAATGCAATTTCAAAAGTGTGACCTTCAGGCAGAGGAGTTGTGTGAAATACTCAAGCCCCAAATTCTCATGAAATTATATGTATCTGAATGAATTCCAGATACCATCTGAACTGCTGAATGCAGATTTCCAGATCATACCCTTAAAGCTTGAAAGGGAGAGTTCTCAAAATCAAAAGTTTACTAAGGACCAAATGTCACCAGACCCAAAACGTCAACTCTGATTTCTCTTCACAGACCTGCTAAGCTTTTCCAGCAACTTCTGTTTTACACCATCTGCAGTTCTTTTGGTTTTTTTCTTGTTCTCAAAATCAATTTTGTTCTTGATTAGAAACAAAAGAAATATAGACACAAATGTTCATATTATGAACACTGTCTCAACTGGACTATTGTGAGAAGATAAACATTACCATCTGAATCCAAGTACCCCAACCCCAAATTTGATGCATTTAAGCAAACATTTTAAATTTTAACAAAGTGTGTCAGTCTTAGAACTGGGTTGAAACATTTTCAAAATTATCAGAAAGGATACACACAAAGGATACATTAAACCAACAAGATAAAAATTCTCTTCTCTTTACTGGAATCCTCCTGTTCTGCAAGAATGAATAACTTGACTATAATGCAGTTAACATAAACATCCCAAAATATGAGCAAGCTGAATAGAGATTAAACCAAAGATAGTGATATTATGACAAGTGACAAAAAGTCCAATCAAAGAGGCAAACTTTAAGGTCTTTAAGGGAAGAAGGGGATAAGTGGAGAAGCAAAGAAGCAATGGAAGAGAAATGTGGATCATCTATCTAGCTGGCTTAAAGCTCGACAGCAGATATGGCGTGTAAAAGAAGTGAGAGGAGTTGCAAATGGAACAGAGTCAGATAAGCAGAGTTCCTAGGGCTGGGGAGGCAGGATTTTTTATGGCAGAAGAAGGTGGCAATGTCAGAAGGAAGTGAAGCAAAGAAGAAATTTAAAGAAAAAGATGAGACTTTTAATTTAGAAGAACTGGAAGACCAAAAGCCAATGCAGATCAGTTAAAATTATAGTAATTGTAAATAGTACAGGATACTGAAAGTAAACAGTTTTAGATATGCCAAAATTAACAGCAGTTGGAAGGCTGGCCAAGAAAGCATGGGAATAATAGAATGACAGTTAGGAACGAGGGTTTCAGTAACTGATGGACTAAGGCAAAGTTGGAAGACGCTGGGGAATTATATTAAACAAAAATGGTTTCCTCCAAGCTAACTCTGAACTTAAAACGTTCATTATTTACAGATACATTAAATGGCAATCTATCTCATCACCTAGTTCTTCTTTAATATGCTGAATTTAACAGCTAAGCACTATGAACAACTTGGAATCACTATCAGATGTGAATCTTGGTTCAGATTTGTTGTTTCTTCTAAAACTAAGCAAAGCTCTGGATTTAACAACTAGTGAACCATTAAAATACATTCAAGCAATTAACTAATGTCAACAACTAAAATGTAAAGGCAATGACTGAAAATGAGGTGATGAAATTCAATTCTTATAACTTTGTTTTTTCTCGTTGCTCATTAAGTGTTTGGGAAAATTAGGTGGCGTTTTCTAACTTCCTGACTTCATAAACGACACCATACAAATGCAATTTTTTTCCTTTGTAGTGATGGCCTTGAAGTACATGACCATAGTGAAATTAAAAAAACCTTGTAACTTCTGTTATAGATGTTGACTAAATATAAAAGCATGAAATGTTTATGATTAATAATTCTTCATACGAGTTCCTTCTACGCAGAAACATAAGCTTTAAAATGTGGAAATTTGAAGTTTTAGGTTTCCAGACAGCTGCAGTTTTCACTTAGACAGTTACTTCATTTAACAACTGTGGGTTCCATCTTCGCGTCAGAGAAAAAAAGGAGTGGTTAGAGAAACTGCCTGGAAACCTAAAACTTCAAAACACAGTTTAGATTATATAGCGTTGATCAGCACCAAAAGTAGGAAACAGAAGCAAAACTATCAAACATATACTGTCCAAAGAATACCTGACAGACACAGATGTATTCACAGAGTGTCTGTCAAGTGTTCTCTGAACATTATTTCACGTAATGGGCAGTGCTCATTGTATTAAGAAGACCCATGTGTAATATATGTAAGCTATGACTTATTTTGTGATACATTCAGCAATCACAAAGATACATTAATTTCTAAGGTAACAAGGTGTAGAGCTGGCTGAACACAGTAGGCCAAGCAGCATCAGAGCAGGGAAGCTGATGTTTTGGGTCTGGACCCTTCTTCAGAATTTCTGAAGGGTCCAGGCCCGAAACGTCAGTTTTCTTGCTCCTCTGATGCTGATGGGCCTGCTGTGTTCATCTAGCTTTACACCTTGTTATCTCAGATTCTCCAGCATCTGCACTTCCTACTATCTCTGAAACAACATTAATTTCTAAACCTCTGAAGCTGGCAGCATCTTCACCAAGAAAGAAAAGCTAGCTTACATTTGTGTATCACTTTTCACAACTACTAGACATCTAAAAGCACTTCACAGCCAATAAAGTACTTTTTGAGGCATAGTCACTGCATTAATGTAGGAAACAAGGCAGCCAATATGAACATACCAAACGACTACGAATAGCATTCTGATAACAACTAACCATCTCATCAGTTTTTGTGATGCTGTTCACAGAATAAATATTGGCCAGAACAATACTACATCTCCCCTGCTCTTCAAAATAATGGGATCTTTTACATCTATCAGACCAGCCAGATGTGACTTTGGTTTATCTTTTTGGTTCATCTCATCTGAAAGGAAGCACCTTCAACAGCATAGTGCTTCCTCAGTTATGAACTGGAATATCAGCCTTGATCTTTACACAATAACTTCAATTTCTAGAAATAAAATAACAATTCAATAAAGTTGCCTTCCACTGAGAATTTATTTTAAAATGAATAGAACTGATTTTTTTTCAAATGGCTCAATGACTTATTTCAGCAAATGATTGCATTCTCTGGACCAAAAATGTTTTGACAGTGATGTCAGCTTGAGTGGTATTGGGTGCAGTAAATATCTCTGAAATGAATAGTGAAAAGAAATCCAAATAATTACCCTCATTCGCTATCCAGCAACATCTGTCGGAAATAGGCATTTTTTAAAAAAAGAATGAGATACCTCTGGGGCCAAACAACTTTGAACTCACCAAGCATCTTTTTAGTTCATTCAGCAAAAGTAACACTCTACAACTAAGGGTTATACAAAAGTAGACTCAAGGTAACTTAGTGTCCTATTGGCCTCTGCCTGCACAGCTAATGCTAGCCACTTCCTGAAGGTATACAAACATTAGGGTCTAACGGTTCAACATGAACAGAGGGGTACAGGCATTTCCAATATCTAGTTTATTAGTTGTATCACTGTTCAAATGCAAATATTTTTTCTGAAATGAATCAAAAAAGTGAATCTTTACCTTCATAATTTTCTCATTTCATATAGGAGCTTTGACTCTCCTTGAAATATTGTTGCATGGCTTCAAGTTCCCTCTATACCTAATTCAATTAATTAGTCTTCTGCACTTTTTGGTGATAGATAACAAAAGCTATTCGACTACAAGCAGCAGTACAACGTTGCCCCATATTTTCCATCTGCTCATGGGCGTCTGCTTCAAAAGACAAAGCCAGCATTTCTTACTCATTTATAAATACATTTGGAGGAGATCAGTCCCCACCTAACACAAACATGTGCAGTTAGGTGGTGTGCTGGGTAATTGAAAAGGAGCCAAAATACTGGTCAGTTTTCTAACCTGAGGGAGTCAGGCCAACCCAGCACCTTCATCAGAAGTCAAAAATAACTTAGTCTTAACATGGAGATTGGCATGTGACATTTTGTAACTACTCGCCCAACAGTCTAACAAAGAAAAATATTTCATCTTTTCTGGCTTATTTTCATCCAAAGATTATTCAAACAACTTGAAGGCACAAAACCTATGCCAAGGGCTTGAACCAGCCACTAAATTTTGCAAAATTAAAGCGATTCCATTATTTTCACCCACACATCTCCCCTCCTTCAGCAACATCCTTTCCAGCAAAATACCTGGGTTCTAACAAGCACATGCCACCATCCTGGTTTTGTGGAGGAGCCCAATATTGCTAAGAGAAATAGCTCATATTATTATTTAATGACATATCATCTTATCCCTTCAATATCAACTGGATTTAGGTGATGGTAAAAGCCAAGACAAATCTCTGTGAAAGCAGCCTTCAATGAGAATGCAGTTTTGTATTTTTCATCCCTTTGGTCTCCTAGGATGATTACTCTTCCATCTGCTTAATTATTCAAATGATTTTTCAAAGAGAAGAAATACATGCAAATACATTACTTACAAAGAGTATCAATTTGAATACAAAATGGAAAATAATTTGACCTGCTCTCTCATCAACTCAACAAATTCTCCCTTTCTTTTAAATTTCCTTATTCACAGACCCTGAAAGTTCAATACAAACTACATTAAGATTTAAGTCCACAATTTTAAGATATAGTACTTATATCTTTGACACAAGAACAAATGATAGCTACACTTTCTCATGATTCTAGTTCATTTTAATTCCATTTTAAATATTACTTTATCGAGTTTTGACAAACGTAATACACATATTAAATTTAACAGCACAAGCACTGAGGCATGTAGGCAGTGTCAAAGGTAACTAATTGTAGCACAACTACGTAATAATCTGTACTCCATAGAATTGCCAAATGCATTTGACGGTTTTCTAAATGTAAATGATTCACTAATGTCCATTTTTCTTTAGCATTATAGATTAGTACACAATCATCATCTTTGGTTTCACTGTCTTTGAGGTTTGTCTGCAGCAGATAGCTATGAACAGGAAGAAAATCTTAAACTGAACTTATCAAGAATATATATACAAAATACAAATGGGTCATTAAACATCTTCCTTCCTTTATAAATAATACAGCAATGCTTCCTGTGTAAAAAACATTTACAACAAATGCTATAAAACACATTTACAGGGAATATTTTAAGTTTAGAAATGACCCCAGAAGCAAGGTAAACCTACCAACTCCAATGACTTTCAGTGCTCCGTCCAGTCACACATTCTCAAGTAGCCTGCTTATGCAAGACCAATATATAAAGTAAGTGAGGCTCTATCAGTCATGAATATGGTAAAAACGCCTGGATATCACATGGGCTAGCTATAAACTTTCTCCTGAAGTACCTGACTATGCTGCAAACTGTTTGGGCAAGCTGAAAAATTACATTTAATGCCTATCTAGCTCAAACTAAAACAAACAGAAGTAGAATGCAGAGAGAGATTGGATGGATTGCTTCATTTTTCAATCTTGATAGTATATCATGCAACTTTTTTTTTACTACAATGTACAATGGAATTAAAATGCGGCAATTCCCTCCAGTAGCTGAGGTCCTAATTTTTAAACGTATTAAGTCAAACAAAGCTCCATGACATCATGATGGCACAGAAAGCTTGGACCCTGTGTATTTCAGTCTTCTCTTCCGATTATCAAGCTAATTTTTTTTTAATATATAAAACTATTAGCCCAGGATGCAATTAATATTTTGTGCAACTATTGGTTATACCAAATGGTTAAAAACTGTAATCTCTCGTAAACGGCATTTTACACACTGATGTGATAAGTATAATCTGAGAAAACTAGCAAAGAGTCGCACAGTACAAAAATTATTTAATAAAAACTCAATGGACTAACTACAGTTTTATGCTCTACTCTACACATGTACCTCAGAACATTTTTAAAATGGTTTACTGAAAATAAACTAGTACAGATGATAAGGTCTATATGACAATATTCAAACCTGTTTCTGAAGGTTACAATACTCTTATCTAAAAGATGGTAATTTTGCAGTTAAGAAATTACAGCAGTCTTGAAATTATCAATGGTAAAGACAATAATTTAACACCATTTCAAAGTAACCTTCCATGGCCTTCATGAGATAAGTTACAACAAATATATTGATAATGCAACAAAATGAAGTAGCTACTGGTCTTCAGTTCACATTCAGACCTGGTCCTGCAACAATGACTAATATGACTTTCATTTTAGTCCAAGTAGTTATAAATAAAAAGAGTTCTAAGTACTCCCTACCAGAAACTTAGGAGATACAAATTGGGAATTCCAGGAATATTCTCAATTTAATAAACTCATTCTTTTTATTTTTTACAGGATGTGAGTGACACTGACTGGGTCAGCATTTCTTTACCATCTCAAGTAGCCTTTGAGAGGGTGGTAGTGAGCCACCTTCATAAACCTCTGCAGTTTGTGGTGGAGGGACACCCACAGAGCTGTAAGGAAAGGAGTTCCAGGATTTTGACCCAGCAACAGTGAAGGAATGGTAATAAAGTTCCAAATCAGTATGATATGTGGCTTGGAGGTTAACATGCAGATGATGTGTTCCCATGTATTTGCCACCCTTGTCCTTCTAGGTAGTAAAGGTCACAGGTTTAGAAGGTGCAGAGACAGAAAAAAAACAACCCAGTAGTATATAAAAAAAAAGAGATAAATGGGTCATTTCAGGTTGACATGCTGTAACTAGCAGACTGCCACTGATCTGTGTTGGCTCCTCAACTATTTACAATCAATATCAATGACTTGTGATGAGGGGGTAATGCATAGCAGTTAAATTTTTCAATAACACCAAGATAGGTAGAAAGTTGTGAAAAGGACGAAAGAAGAAAAAGAGACATAGATAGGCAAGTAGGTAAAAATTTGGCAGTTGGAGTGTAACATAGGTAAATGTGAACTTATCCCCTTTAACTGGAAGTTTAGTAAAGCAGTGAATTATTTAAATGAAGAAAGACTGCAAGACTCCGTGGTGTAGAGAAACGTTGGTATCCTAGTACCTGAATCATAAAACATTAGTACATGCAGATATAGCAAAAGATTAGGAGGCAATGAAATGTTGGTGTTTCATGTAATGGGTAGTTTTATTGCAGCTGTTTGGGGCCTTCATGAGTCCACGTCTAGAGGGCTGTGCATAGTTTTGGTCTCCTGATTTGGAAAAGGGCATAACTGCATTAGGAAACAGTTTTGAGAACATTCACTCATTCCTGGGAGCAAGGGCTCATCTTATGCACACCTGAACAGGATAACCCATAAGCCAATGGAAAAACACATTGGTTTTATTGAAACATAAATCAGGTTAAAATCAATTAAATCTAAAATATGCGGAGATCTGATGAGATGGATACCCGGAAAATGTTTTGTCTCGTGGGCAAGACTAGAACTTGGGGACAGTTTAAAATCAAAAGGTCCCCTTTTTAAGGCAGAGATTAGGAAAAATTCTCTGAGGCCAAAAGTCTGTAGAATTTTCTTCTCCAGAAAAATGTGGAAGCTGGGTTATTGAGTTCATTCAAGGCCAAGTTGGGCAGATTTTGATTGGCATGGTAGCTGAGGGTTACAGAGAGGCAGACAGGAAAGTGGAGTGAAGACCACAAATGATATCAGCCCATCAGACATCCAAATCCTGCTCTAAGTTCTATGCCCCCATTCAAATCAACTTCTGAAGCCAGAGTACACAGCAGGAACTGCTGTTTGTCTGCTTGGTTTATTTTTTAAACTTGATTTTTTTTTCACTAAGTGATATATATCATTGAGAGTCCAACAAAAAGCATCTGCCCCAGGCTTCAGGAAATGCTGTTATTTTTTAAAACTGATATTACTACTATATTAGACCTCTTTTCCCCTCTCCCTGCAACAGAATTTCTCACTCCCACACCAATGTTTCCGTTGCTATCCTTAGGGACCCTCCTTTCTCTCATCTACCTGCTGGGTTACTTCTTGACAACAATTTTGCAACACAAAGCATTAATTTTCACAATTACATTGATGACTCCTATCCTCACAGCACCAGCACAATTCCAACATTTGTTGCTAATTGTCTGACTATTTATCCTATGTTCTGAGCTGGGTCAGTAGATTTCACTTCCAAATAACATCGTAATGCCTTCATTCTCTGCTACAAACCCCATCCTTTAGCTACTCACTTCATCTCCCTCCCTGGCAAATGCCCAAGAATGAATCAAACTGTTCACAGCCTTGATGTCATATTTGATCCCTAGAGATGCTAGCACTAAGCATGTCTATTCCTCCCTTCAGAACATTGACTCCATCTCCCCTCAGTTTGTCTAATTCTGAAACACTCATTTATGCCTTCATTACTTTTGGAGATGGCTATTCCACGCCACTTCTGACCAGCTTTCCACAATCAACCTTCTGTAAACTTGAGCCTGCCTGATGCTCTAGTTCCTTTATTCACCGATTTCTCATCCACATGCAACTTTTGTTTACCCATCCACCTTGTGTTCACTGACTGCTGGTAAGGCAACATTTTGATTTTAAAATTGTCATTTTTGTTTTCAAATCCATCCGCGGATCTACGCAGTTTGCAACACCTCACCCCATTTAACAAGGCTCCTCAAAGTTCAGTCCTTCAGCTACATCTTCAGACAGGTACCCTATTTTATGCTCAGCATTCAATGTCTTGTTCTTTTTAAAACAATCAATCTGATGTTTTACTATTTAAGAGATTACTACCACTGGTAAGAAATGAAATGATCAATGCTTTCTTACTCACCATTACCCTGAGCTTTCAAGATCATCTGCACAATAAAATGATTTTATGCTTCCTGCAATCATTGGTCAAATGTTAATGGAAGATGATGATCTGAACAAAAGTCACAATGCAATATGTATCATACATTTTGGAAGCTCCTAATTTGAATGAACAATAGATGTACACAAAAATGGCCCTTTTATATCTAGTGACATTTCAGAGCATACTAAGCAGTTTTTAAATGTAAGCATAATTTCTGGTATCACTTATCTTGCACTTCATTATTTCAATGTGTCTTTCTATAGTTTCTTCCTATGCCTTACTAGAGCACATTTAACTCCTAACCTCAAAATGTAATACCCAGAGCCTTTACAAAATAGAAGTCTTTGAGATGATTTGAAAGTATTCTCTGCTCGAACATATTCTTGATTTTCCACAACAGCTTAAAACTGCTGCTGGGAAATATATACAGGAGCAGTTTCACAATATATATAGCTACAGAAATTTATTTAGCTGTTTAGACCTCCCTGCACCCATAACAATCAATTTAAATTTTTTTCATTGCACTTGAATGATATTCAGCAACAGACCAATAGAGTACTACAATATCCAACTCTTGTATGAAAGAGACAAAAAGTCAGTGTTGCCTGACACATTGCCTAGGTGTTAAACTGTTTACAGCAGCAGCATTGGAGGCTCTTTTCAGCTGGATGGTGAATAAAGCATACGTACCACAAAGGCTGACAGACTAGCAGACTTTTCAGCTGCATTACAACAATACCCGATTTAAGAGGTTGAAGATACATGTTGAAATACCTATGTCCTCAACTTAAAGTAATATGGACTGAAAAGATATCAAAATGGAAATTAGCCTTCTCCTACACAAGAAAATACATGAAAATTGCCAATGCCAACCAGATTATTGTTATCCTGATGACAAAATTACAATGTGATAGATGTATTATAATTCAAAATATTTCTGCAGCAATTAAGACAAATCAACATATTGTCAATGCTGGTAATTGATGATTAATATCCAAGTTGCCATTATGTCAGTTAAGTTTATCAATATTAATACTGTTTCAGACTATTGGAAAATAACACTATGCATTCAATGGCCTTCTAAAGCATTTTTACATAAAATAAGATGTATGGTTATCATGCAACAAAATCTTATCAAAAAGTTTTCCATGAGAAATCTCCAGCATAAATCACATCACGCTTAATGTTTAAAATCATATTGTTTTGATTAACTATTTGCCAATAACCTTCACATCCTTACACCAGTTGTCAGAACTGAAACAGTAGAGATAAAAATGTTCAAATAGTTTTTTTTTGAAACTTCGCACTACAGTCCAGTGGCTCCTGCTGGAATGTAGACATTGACAGTAACAGAGGATGTATAATCAGGTTCACTTCTGTTAGTTTCCCTTGTAACCACACCTCAATGAATAGTCAGAGCGCTTGGTTTTATTACAGACGTTTTGACTCAGAGGGTATAAGTTTGCATATATCATGTTCTAAACACAAACAGAATAACAACGTACAACTTTGAGTCAAGCCGGAAAAAGCCAAAAATTGCTGCAAAGAACTGTAATATTCAAACAAATCAACATCACAGAAGCGCAGATGATTTACAATAGGAAGCAGAGACTCAAGCTTGCACATCAGAATTTGACACTCACCAGTTTGAATTCTTGGATACTGCAGATAAAGTAAGGTGTGTTGGGGCGACGACTCTCTATATAAACACAATCTGATGAGAAAAGGAAAACAGAGGATTAAATATATAACTCTCAGGGACAAAGAGAAGCATTGCAAACACTGAGGATACTTGTATGCTGCATGTTCAACAAGGCAAGGGAACTCAACATCTTCAATTTTCTGGGATAGTCAGTCAAGTCTGGGGGGTCTTTTGAAAGAGATTGCTATTTTAGCAGGAAGTTAAGGGCAGTTTTGTTCTGTGGATTCATACCCAAGAAACAACCAAAATACATTTCACATCGAGTTTCAGCCGACTTTAAAGACTTTCAACTCATCAACCCAAGATAGAATAAAACCCAGGAATTAACACCTGCCAAAGGGACAAAGACAGCTAGCATTTTCAGCAATGCAGATGAAAGCATAAAATTACAAAGATACATTAAGAATTTTAAAAAATGAACAAAAACTATAGCAAACAGATTTCAGCATAATCAAATATGACATCATCCACTTTAGATAAAAATGAACTGAGCACAACACTTTCTAAATAGTGAAAGGACAGAAGCAATGAAAGATGGAAAGGTTTTAGGAATCCAAATGCATTTTGAAAAAAGTCAGGAACTTGATGAAGGAACAGACAGTTATCTGAGATATCAGATATTCATGACGGATAGAAACAATAGAAGAATAAAGAAATTTGAAGTCCACACTCATGCATCACTAAAAGCCAAAATAAATAATCTAAAAGGCCACTTCAATCTGGTCTGCCTCTCAAGGAAAATACAAAAGGGCAAAAACTATGCTTTATTTGTATCGTGACTTGGTGCAACTCTACCAACAGTACTGCATCAGTTACGGTACACTATAGTTCAAGATGGATAAACTGGCCTTGGAGGGGTGAAAGAATTAAGAGACTTGTATTTATAAAGGGCCCCTTTAGACTGCAGGGTCTTCTCAAGTGCTCTACAATGAAGTACTTGGGAGCTAAAATCACTTTGAATTCAGTCTTGAGAATTGAAGGACTACACAATGCACAATATGTAAGGTATGCCTGTGCAGTCTGTTATCCGCTTGTATTAAAACTAAATTAAGGAAGTTTTGTTTGTTAGTGTAAAGCATCACTGTCCTACAAAATGGTGTTTGGTCAATAACTGTAACAGTAAAAATCTTGAAAATTAAAACAGTGACATTCCTTCAACTGGAAGATTGATTTTTTTTTTATGCAAGGTATTCTACTCTACAGGGATCTTAAACAACACCACAAAACAATTAAATACTATATGTTGTGTTTGAGAACACAATTGTATCTTTTTTTGATACATCACTTAATAAAATGTAAAAAGAAACCATAGCCAATAATTTATGCCCTGTGCATGACCAGTAGGCGCTCAAGCATAGGCTAGAGGCTTTTTAATGCATATATAGCTTATGGGGTATAACATTTCTTACAATGATTACAATGTGTGGGAAGCCAATTTTTTTATTTTTAAAAAATCATGGATGGGAAAAGTCTACCTTAAACAACAGACCTAATTACAGGTAAATAATTCGATAAACAGGAAAATACACCATTTAATAACACAAAGGAAAACACTGCATTCAATTGTGGTATAACTGTTGAAGTTTCTTGAGCTCACTTCACTTTCAGACCTACTTATACAGAAAGCCCAACCATAACTGCTCTGCTTGATAAATTGAGACAAGACTACTTTTAAGAAAAATTATTCTGAAAATTAGGAACCTATTGAAAACTGACACTGATATTTTTAAATCACATTAGTGGTTTTGAATATTTACCCAGATACAGCACAACGAAAAGGAAATGAAATGACAATACAGTACCTACAAGCTAAAAAGTCAACTTAACTGAAAGCAGCTGGGGATTTAAATTTCTCCCAGTACTTTGTAACTTTCCTCCAAAGTAAAGCTTTTACCACAAACACTGGTGCTCAGCTAGTAACCTCCAACTCAGAGTGCCCCAGGAGTCATACACAGCAGACACTGATCCATCCAATAAAGAGAGAGAGAAAAAAAACAAAAGGCACATGCTCTGGAAAAGGACAACAGGTAATCTCCCTGTTGTTTTTTGCAAATCAAACCTTCCACATATAAATTCAAAAAGATTAACCTAGTTTTCACAGGATGATATCAAACAGGGACAACGTAGCACAACAGAAAATATAAACATTTCCATCCTGCAGTGAGGCTGTAAAAGGTTATTCTGCCTGATGAAATAAACATTTAGAGCAACAAATGTTGATATAATGTAAATATTTTTGCTCAGCAAAAAAATAGATAGGTTTCAAAACGTTAAAACAAGCATGCTGAAAACCTGGATCCAAATTGTATCGTCAACTAAACTTTACAATCTCAGCATTTGATTAAATTGTGATGAAAGCTCAAGGTTTACCAACTTACTACACCAAAGCTGCAAACAAGACAGGCAAGTAATCTTAATTTATCAGTTCAGTGGACAGACATGAAAAGCAGAGCAAGGAAAGCCCAAAACATAGCCTCTTTGTAATGCTAAATAAATAATTGGTGGCCACATTGCATCTTTTACAAGGAAACATGACAGAACCAGAATCAGAATAAAATATTGTTTTTGACCGACCTGAAAGAACACCACAACAGTGTAAGATTGTACTTATAAACATCACTAGAGAAAAGGATGTGGAATGTTTGTCATTAAAAATGGCCAACCATTTGAGTTGTGAAGAAAGTTGGGTGATTAACATATATTTTAATTTAACTTTTTTTTTGAATTAGTAACACATGGGTTTTTCTGAGGGGTTTAATGATTAACTTGCAAGTATTTCTGCAGCCATTGCGATTTCTTTGAAAATGACTTGAGAATTAATGGATTTTTGAGGAGCATTTACAATAGAAGGTGAATAATTATGCATCAAGGTTTCTGTTAGAAATATCTAAATGTTTTTAAGCTCAGAGGATAAACGTGAAAATAGAGCTTTTTTTTAGTTTCAGTTTGGGACAGTTCTGCAGAAGTCTTTAGATGAAGATTGATGCATAAAGCAATGCTTCTGGCAAAGTGAGTAGATAAGAAAAATAGGATTACTTTAGAGGTAGGGGGTTAGAATAGTCCCAGATCAGAATGTTTGAATAAAGCCCTGAAGAGGTTCTTTCAGGCTGAGAATGTTTAAACTAAGGTGTATGAAAGCTCCAACTGAAGTTAAGTAGTATTCAACTGGAAAACAGCGGATAAATCAATCAATAATTTCTTTGTTTTTTTCCATTGTGCTGACAAACTATTCATTATGCGACACTTGTCAGAAGTAATTTACACACAAAAATCAAAGTAGCAGTGCAACAAACACAGCCTACAACCTATGCGAGATTCACTTCCATCTGCAGTGACTGTCAAAAATCACACTTTGAAAAATGACAGCTAAGAACATAAGCAATAGGAGGAGTAGACTATAGGGCCCTCTCCGTTTCATTATTCAATGTGATCACGGTTCAGTTTCAGCCTCAATTCCACTTTGCCCTCTTCTGTAATATCTCCCAATTACCCAAGAACAAAACTCTATCCTCAAGTTGAAACTTACTTAATGATGGAACATGCACAGCCCTCTAGAAGTGAAAAGGTTTCTCCTCATCTCAGTCTGTTTTCTTTTCTCTTTTTGCTTCCCTTTCTCCTGTTTCCTTGGCCCAGACCAGAGCAAGGATAGTGGCTGGCAGACAAAGCAGGGACGGCGGCCAGTGATCCAGAGTAGGGATAGCCAGCAGGCTGGCAGCAGAACAGGGAAGGCAGCCAGCGGGCCCGGAGTGAAGATGGCTATTGGGTGGGGACTGATGGAGCCTGGTCACACTACGTGGAAGCCATTAAAGAAAGACTGTAATGTCTATCTTTTTAACTTTATTTCTACTTTCCTACCTTATACTTACACTATATATATGTAATGTAGTGTGGACTTGTTCTTTATTTTCTCTACTTTTTGTACTTAAGATTTGTACCTAGGTACTTTATACCTAAGATAGCGCCATGTGTCGGTGACTTTGTACACTTTTCACTCTGCTCCTCTTCTTTGGTAACTTGAGTACAATTCTAATTCTATTTCTAAATGCTTGACCTCTCATCCTGAGACTGTGACCCCAATCTATGGGAAACAACCTCTCAGGTCCTACTTCTTATTTTAACATTATATAACATTTGCATAAAATGTATATTTCCTATCAGCCCTTGCTGCAATTTTTAAAAAAGTAAGTATTTACGTATTTAAGATAGATATGCACATCATTTGCACCCTCATTGAAGACCTCTGATAGTATTAAACTGGTTGCATGCTTTGAAACCACATAGATCACCCGACATGAACCTGGACACTAGAAACTGCAAATGCAAATCCAGCCCTCCAAAGCCCTCTTTACCAACATCCGCAAGCTTGTGGGAAAATCGGGACAGGTGACTCGTAGACAAGTCATGCAACAACCTGACCTCTCAGAATCGTACCTTATATTGTCACAAACACTGTCATCACCATTCTGGGATACAACTCTTCCACCACCAGGAGAGATCCAGCAGCAATGGCATAGTAGTATACACTCGGGAAGGAACTGCTACTGGAGTTCTCAATGTTGACTCTGGACCCTATGAAGCCTCCTAGCATCGGATCAAACATAGGCAAGGAAACCTCCTGCTCATGATCACATACCACTCTCTCCTGAGTTGATGAATCAGTATTCCTCCATGTTGAATACTAGTTGGAGAAAACACCGAGGGTGGCAAGGACGCATAATGTATCCGAGGTGAGGGACTTCAATGTCAATCACAAAGAGTGATTCAGTTAATCAAGTCCTAACGGACACTGCTGCTGGACTGCGGCTGTGGGAGGTGGTAAGCAAACTAACAAGAAGGAAAGCATGCTTGACATAATCCTCACCAACCTGCTTGCAACAATTCATCTGTCCATGACAATATTGACGAGTGACCACCACGCACAGCTTGCTGAGGCAACTTCTTGTCTTCGCACTGAGGCCAACATCCATCCTGTGCTATGGCACTATCACCGTGCAAACTTCTACTTTATCTAGAAACTCAATACTGGGCAGCCATGAGGTGCTGTGGGCCACCAGCAACAGCAGAATCGTACTCAAGCACAATCTGTGAATGTCATGCTCCAGCACATACCCTACTGTACCATATCAATCAAGCAAATGGACAAACCCTGGTGCACTGAAGAGTGCAGGAGGACAAGCAAGAAATAGCACCAGGCATACCTAAAAATGAGGCATCTAGGTGAATTTACAACACAGAAATGCTTGCACATTAAACAGCATAAAGCAACAAGCAATAGACAAAGCTAAGCAATTTCACAACTAATGGAGATAGCAACTGCCGATGCTGAGTCAGAGTCAATACAGTGTGAAGATGGAGGAACACAGCAGGTCAAAGCAGCAAAAGGACAGGAAAACTGATGTTTTGGGTTTACACTTCATCAGGACTGGGAGGGGGAAGGGAGCTCAGAAATAGAGGCAGGGTGGGGCTGGCGGAAGGCAGGCGGAGCAGCTAGGGGGTAGTGGAGATTGGTCAGTAAAAATGGTAGGCACATAGGTGGGAAAGAAGTTGGACAGGTTGTGTCAGATCAAAGAAGGGATGAGGAGGAAGGTTGATCATGGGATGAGGCTGGGGGTGGGGAGATTTTGAAACTAGTGAATTCTACATCGAGGCCATTGGGCTGTAAGTTCCTGAGGCAGAATATGAGATGTTGTTCCTCCAGTTTGCATGTGGCGTCATTGTGACACTGCAGGGGGCCCAGGACGGACATGTCACCAAGGGAATGGGAGAGGAGTTAAAATGGTTGGCAATTGGAAGGTGTTGTTGGTTATAGCGTACAGAGCTCAGATGCTTCGCAAACTGGTCACCGAGTCTGAGCTTGATCTCACCAATGTAGAGGAGACTACATCGGGAGCAACTGATACAGGTTGGAGGATATACAGGTGAATCCCTGTCAGATTTTGAAAAGATTGTCTTGGGCCTTGGACGGAGGTGAGAGGGGAGGTATAGGGGCAGGTATAGCACCTCCTGCAGTTGCAGGGAAAGGTACCGGGTGTGGTGGGATTGGTAGGAAGCGTGTTGCTGACAAGGGAGTTGCAGAACAAGCAGTCCGTACGAAAGACAGATAGGAGTGGGGAGGTCGGATTGCAGGTGGCGGTAGTGGCGAAGGATGATGTGCTGGATACGCAGGTTGGTGGGGATGAGAGAGGGGTTAAACATGGGATGAGAACAGGGGTAGGGAGATCTCCTCATTTCCAGCCTCATCGCATGTCTAACCCTCCCTCTCATCCCCGCCTCCTTGACCTGACACAACCAGTCCATCTTCTTTTCCACCTATCCATCACAACCTTCTCACTGACCAATCTCCACTGTTCCCTACCTGCATCCACCTATCACCATCCCACCTACCTTCTCCTCGCCCCAAACCCTACCATTTATTTCCGACCTCCCTTCCCCCTCCCTAGTTCTGATGAACAGTGTAAACCCGAAATGTCGACTTTCCTGCTCCTTGGATGCTGCCTGACCTGCTGTGTTCCTTCACAACGAATGGATCAGATCTAACTTCTGCAGGCCTACCATATCCAGCCAGGAATGAAGGTGTACAATACAAAAATCAATGCAGGTGGAGGATCCACAAATATCCCCATCTTCATTGATGGGGAGCCCTACACATCAGTGCAAGAGAATGCTGAAGCATTTGGAATAATCTTCAGCAAGAGCAGCGTGGATGACCCACCTCAGCCTCCACTGAATGCCAGTCTTTTAGTATTTCAACTCACTCTACGTGATTTCACAAAATGGCTCAAGGCACTGTATACTTCAACAGCTACAGGGGCCCTGAGACCACTCTAGCTCTAGCAGTGAATGCGTGCAGTCCAGAACATGCCGTGTCCTAGCCAAGCTGTTCCAGTCAGCTACAACACTGGCATCTAGCTGACAATGTGAAATAATGCCCAAGTATGTCCTCTACATAAACAGCAGGCCAATTATCATCCATCAGTCTAATCTTGATCATCAGTAAAGTGATGGAAGGAGGTCACCTGCTTATCAATAACCTGTAATGAATGCTACCATTGCATTTGCCTTCCTAACTGCCAACTGAACGTGCATGCTAACCTTAACAGAATCCACCAGGATCACTCAGTTCCTGAACACATTGTAGCCTCTGGTCAAATATGGCCAAAAGAGCTGATTTCCAGCAGTGAGGTGACAGTGACTGACCTTGACATCAAGACCACATTTCAGTCTACTTGGCATCAAGGAGCCCTATCAAAACTAACGTCATCAGGACCCAGGGCATCTCCTCAGCCTGGTGTCATACCCAGCATAAAGAAACATGGTTGCAGCTGTTGGAAGTCATTTCAACACCAGGTCTTCTCTCTATCATAAGGTCAGAAGTGGGGAGGTTTGCTGATGAGTGCACAAAAGTTTTGCATCATTTGCAATTTATCAGATATTGGAAGCAGTATTCATCCAAGAACAGCAAGACTTGGACCATATACAGAATTGGACTGACAAGTGGCAAGCAACATTTGCACCAACATTTGCCAGACAATGTTCATTTCCAATAAGAAAGAATCGAAATATCACCCATTAACATTACCGATGTTAAATCCACTGCTTTCAATGTCCCGGAGGTTACCATTAACCAGAATCTCAACTGGATTAGCCATATAAATACTGTGGCTACAAGAACAGGTCAGAGGTTAGGAGTCCTTCAGGGACTAACTCACCACCTGACCGCTCAAAAACTGTCTATCATCTTCAAGGCAGAGAGTAAGGAATGTCATTGAAACATTCATGCAAGTAGGGAATGAGTGCAACTCCGACAGTATTCAAGAAATTCAACAACATACTGTTCAAAGCAGCGCACTTGATTGGTGCCAAATCCACAAATATTCAGCTGCTTCACCAGAAAGGTGGTAAATGCTGATGCCACTGAACCTATGAAAAACTCAGCAAGGCTCCTTCACAGCACCTTCCAAACCGACAACAACTGCTACCTAGAAGGACAAGGGCAGCAGATACATGGGAGCACCACCACTTTCAAGTTCCCCTCCAAGCCACTCACCACCCCAATTTGGAAATGTATTGCCATTCCATCAGTGTCACTGAGTTAAAATCCTGGAATTCTCTCCCTAACAGCATCACGGGTGTACCAATACCAAACGGATGATTATGGTTCAAGAAGGTAGCTCTTTAATATCTTCTCAAGAGCAACTAGGGATGGGCAAGAAATACTGGCCAAACATATCATGAATGGATAAACACTGTCCATAAAAGGAAGCATTCTTGGTCTAATCCCACACAACTCCAAAATTGAAGTTTCCGATTCAAGTTAATCATTCCCTCATTGGTCAAAAATCATCATCTATCAACACGTTTATGAAGGGCCTTTGTTGACCCAGTCAAATTTATCAGTAGCAAACTATTCAGTGTCATGTGACCTATTCACTGTGTCATGCGACCTACTCCCTGCAAAACAAGAAAAAATATAAAGGCAGAATTAACAGTAGGCAAGAGCAGGGGGTAAGACAAAGGAGCAGAATTGGGGAGGCTGCAGAAGGACTTGGTCAATCTAGGAGAGTGGGCAAAGAAGCGACAGATAAAATACAATGTGGGAAAACCCTGAGACACAGGAGTAGAATTAGGTCATTCAGCTCATCTGGTCTACTCTGTGATTCAATCATGGTTGATGTGTTTCTCTACCCCATTCTCCTGCCTTCTTCCATAACCCTTGATCCTCTTGCCAATCAAGAACCTATCTCTATCTTAAATACGCTCAATGACTTGGCCTCATAGCCTTCTGCGGCAATGTGTTCCACAGACTCACCACCCTCTGACTGAAGAAAATCCTCCCTATCTCAGTACTAAAGTGTTGTCCTTTCACTCTGAGGCTGCACATCCAAACCCTAGTCTCTTCTACTAGTGGAACATTTCTCCACATTCACTCTATCCAGGCCCCTCAGTTTTCATTAAGTACAGACTGAAAGTCCTCAACTGTTCCTGAAATGACAAGCCCTTCATTCCCATGACAATTCTTGGAAACCTGCTCTGGACCCCCTCCAATACCAGCACATCCACCCTTAGATACGGAGCTCACAACTACTCATAATATTCCAAATGCAGTCTGACCGGAGGCTTATACAACCTCAGCAGTACCTCAGCTTTGTTGTAATGAATGCTACCATTGCATTTGCCTTCCTAACTGCCAACTGAACGTGCAGGTTAACCTTAACAGAATACTGAATTAGGACTTCCAAGTCCCTTTGTGCTTCGGTTTCCTGAAACCTTTCCCCATTTAGAAAATAGTCTACATCTCTATTCTTCCTATCAAATTGCATAACTCACACTTCCCCACCTGGTATTCCATCTGTCACATCTCTGCCCGCTCTCCTAGCCTGTCCAATTCCTTTTGTAGCCTCCCTGTTTCCCCAACAAGGACACCTACGTCAGACTCCTGCTCATTAACTACAACTCTGCCTTCAACACGATTATCTCCTCCAAACTCCAAGGCCTAGGTCTCGGCTCTGCTCTCTGCAACTGGATCCTCAGCTTTCTAACACACAGACCGCTAACAGTGAGGATGGACAACTGCACCTCCTCCACCATAGGACTCAACACTCAACCCCCAAGGATGCATTCTCAGCCCCCTTCTCCACTCCTTGTACACCCAAGACTGTTTTGCCAAATTCCGAACAAACGCCATCTTACAAGTTTGCTGATAACACCACCGTAGTAGGACAGATATCAATGATGAGTCAGAATACAGGAAAGAGATAGTGGGCTTGGTGATGTGGTGCAATGACAACAATCTCTCCCTCAATGTTGACAAAACTAAAGAACTGATCATTGATTTCAGAAAGAAAGGAGGAGAATACGCCCCCATCTATTCCAACAGATCTAAGTTAAGAGGGTTGAGAGCGTCAAATTCCTAGGAGTGACGATAACCGACAACCTGTCTTGGACTTCCCACGTAGACATAATGGTCAAGGCGGTACAACAACGCCTCTTTTTCCTCAGGCAACTCAGGAAATTTGGCATGCCCATAAGGACTCTCATCAACTTTTACAGATGCACCACAGAAAGCATACTGTTCGGGAGCATAACGGCCTGGTAAGGCAACCTGCTCTGCCCAAGACCATAAGAAACTTCAATGGTTGTGTGCACAGCCCAAACCATCATGGAAGCCAAGCTCCCATTCATGGCCTCCATTTACATGACTCTCTGCCAACATCAAAGACCCATTCCACCCTGGTAATGTTCTCCTACAACCTCTTCCGTCAGGCAGAAGATACAGAAGGTTGAACACACGCACCTGCAGGTTCAAGAACAGCATCTTCCCTACTGTTATTAGACTGATGAATGGACTCTATAACTTCAAATAATGTTGATCTTGCCTAGTGCACACCCTGGGCGGTGTAACCTGTACGCCTCTGGCCAAGTTTTTTTTCCACCTTGATCTGTATGTCCTTGCTTACTATGACCTGACCGTACTGCTCGTAAACAAAGCTTTTCACTGTACTTAGGTACACGGTACAATAAATCAAATCAAATCAACACTACCTGCCCCTCAATATATCGTTCTGCAATGTGCAAATATAGTTACAATGCACTCAGTTCCTTCGTCCAGATCGTCAATGTATGCATGAATAGGTGTGGTCCAAACACTGACCCCTGCAGAACTTCACTAGTCATCAACTATCATCCCGAAAAAAGACCCTAAAAGAAAAGACACAAGCTCTCTGCTGTCTTTTGCCAGATGGCCTCTATCCATACCAGTACCATGCCCCCAACACCACAGACTCTAAGAGATAGGAGGAACTGCAGATGCTGGAGAATCTGAGACAACAAGGTGTAGAGCTGGATGAACACAGCAGGCCAAGCAGCAGAGGAGCAGGAAGGCTGACGTTTCGGGCCTAGACCCTTCTTCAGAAATCTGTCTCCCACATGCACTAGATCTCTTTTTCTAACTTGTTTGTTACTTCCTCAAAGAATTCTAACAGATTTGTCAGGCATGACCTCCCCTTGACAAAGCCGTTCTGACTCAGCCCTATTTTGCCATGCAATTTCATGCACTCCACGATCTCATCCTTAATAACGGACTCGAAAATCTAACCAATACCACGGTCAGGCTAACCAGCCTACAGTTTCCTGTCTTTTGCCTCCCTCACCTCTTAAACAGGGTGTAACATTAGACAAGGCAACAACCAGCTGCTAACTGTAGACAACAAGGTGCAGGGCTGGATGAACACAGCAGGCCAAGCAGCATCATAGGAGCAGAGAGGCTGACGTTTCGGGCCTAGACCCTTCATCAGAACAGCTGCTAACTGTAGGAAGTATTTGCAAGCAAAGAGCAAACTGGCTAACAACAAATGCTGGAGATCACAGTAGGTCAGACAGCATCCATGGAAAGACAGCAAGCTAATGTTTCGAGTCATCGAGACTCCTTATCAGAACTGAAGTGAAGTGTGAAGGGGGCAGCATTTCAGCTACATTACAGGGGTGGAGGTGGGGTGGGTGTAAAGTGCTGGTGGACAAAGGATGTTGATAGCTCATATTTAGTGATCAGAATGTGAGAATGGCAGAACAATGGTGTGTCTAACTGCCAGACTTCAAACAGCAGACAGTCCCACAGGGGGTGGGAAGACAGTACATAGTGACAGAGAATATACAAAGTAAAGCTAAAGAGACAGAGTCATACAGCGCAGAAATAGACCCTTCAATCCAACTTGTCCATGCCGACCAGATATCCTAAATTAATAAATCCCATTTTCCAGCATATGGCCCATATTCATATTCCCTATTCATGTGACCGTCCAGATGTTTTTTAAATGTTGTAACTGTACCAGCCTCCACCACTTCCTCTGGCAGTTCATTCCATACACACACCACCCTTTGCATGAAACTGTTGCCCCTTACATCCCTTTTAAATCTTTCCCCCGCTCACCTTAAAACTACGCCCTCTAGTTTGGTACTCTCCCACCCTGGGGAAAAAACCTTGGCTATTCGCCCTATCCATGCCCCTCATGATTCTTTAAACCTCCATAATGTCACCCTTCAGCCTGCGATATCCAGGGAAAACAGCCCTAGCCTATTCAGCCTCTCCCAATATATCAAACCCTCCAACCCCAGCAACATCATTGTAAACTCTAAGATTCTAAGCCTTTTCTACATCCGTTCAAATTTAACATCTTTCCTACAGCAGGGAGATTGGAATTGCACGCAGTATTCTAAAACTGGCCTAACCAATGTCCTGTATTGTCACAACGTGACATCCCAAGTCCTATACTTAATGCACTGACGAATGCCTTCTCCACTACCCTGTCTACCTCTGACTTCACTTTCAAAGAACTAGGAACCTGCACCCCAAGGTCTCTCTTTGTCAACACTCCCCAGGGCCCTACCATTAAGAGTATAAGTCCTGCCCAGATTTGCCTTACCAAAATGCAACACCTCACATTTATCTAAACTAAACTCCATTTGCCACTCCTCAGCCCATCTGATCAAGGTCCCACTGCACTCTGAGATAGCCTTCTTCACTGCCCGCTACACCACTTAGAAGGGAAAAATGTGTTCTCCAGGCACCACAAGTGACCTGACTTGGGCTACAGTACTGGTGAAGGGTCGAGGCCCGAAAAATCGACTCTCCTACTCCTTTCATGCTGCCTGGCCTGCTGTGTTCCTCCAGCTCCACAATGTATCAACTGACTCCAGCATTTGCAGTTCTTGCTATCTCTACATAGCCAAGCCATAGCTTTCAGGCAAGTAAGAAACAGCCATCATTTTCTAAAGTGTTGGCACACTAGGATCCCAAGCAAGATGTGATAATGACATACAATACCTCTCCGTACAGCACTGGGGTAGTCTTAGCTCACATGTGGCCCAATGGAAAGGAATGCTCAACAGCATATGCATCCAGGACTTCAACTACTGCAGAGTATAAATACGCCCAGATAGAAAAGGAAAGTTTGGTGGTCATATTTGGAGTCAGGAAGCTCTACTAATATGTTTACGAATAAAGAGGTGGTAATAATGATGGACCACAAACCACTACTAGGTCTACTTGAAGAGGACAAGGCAATACCATCCATAGCTTCAGGGTGAATTCAGCGGTGGGTTCTCATACTAAATGCATAGAATTACAACTTGGTATATTGTCCAGAGGCCAAGAATGGGAGAATATAACAAGTAAAGCTAAAAGAAAGGCAAGAAATAGGAGTTGGTTCACAATTTGAAGGTGTTGAATTCAATGTTAAGTCCAGAAGGCCATAAAGTACTGAGTCTGAAGATGAGACATTGTTCCTCCAGTTTGCACTGTGATTCACTGAAGCACTGCAGCATGCTGAGGACAGACAAGTCGACATGTGAGCAGGGCACTGTGTTAAAATGATCAGATATGGGAAGGTCAGGGTCATGCTTGTGCACAGACCGGAGGTAGTGTTCTGCAAAGGCATCACCCAGTCTGCGTTTGGTTTCTCCAATGTAGGCCACACCAGGTGCAGGGAATACAATACACAAGATTGGAGGAGGTACAGGTGAAATGTTGCTTCAACTGGAAAGACTGTTTAGGCCCTTGCATGGTGAGCAGGGAAGTGGTGAAGTGGCAGGTGTTGCACCTTATGCAGTTACGTAGAAAGGTGCCATAGGAAGGAGGGGTGACATTAGTGGTCGATGAATAGACTAGGGTGTCCCGGAGGGAATGATCCCTTCAAAATGCAGACATGGGAGTGAGGAGAAGATGCATTTGATGGTGGCACTCTGCTGGAGTTGTCTGAAATGGCAAAGAATGATCCTTTGAATGCAGAGGCTGGTGGGATGAAAAGTGAGGACAAGGGGGGCCCAATCACACTGTTGTGAATGATGGGGAGGGGCAAGGGTGGAAGCACAGGTGATAAGTTCGATGCAGTTGAGGGCCCTGTCAATCACAGTGGGTGGGAAACCATGGATGTGGAAGAAGCAAGCCATGGCAGCAGCACTATTTTGGAACGTGACATCATCTGAACAGGAACTGGAAGAATGGGGTGGAGTCCTTGCAGGACGTCAGGCGTGAAGAGCTGTAGCAAAGGTAGCTATGGGAGGCAGCGGCTTTGTAGTGGGTGGCAGTGGACTGTTCAGCTAATATTGAAAGCTGAGGACTTTGATTTCAAGATGGAAATAAAACTGACTTCCAAATGTTTGTCAGTAGCTAATGAATTATGTTGTTCAGCTATTAATAGAGTGTGGATTGTCTGACAAAGTTCATTTCTATGCTATTACCTGCCTTTTATAGTAGCACTCTTAACACAAGTCGTAACTGTCCGCAGTAAATTTAACATGAAGTTGCTATAAGCTTTGGCTATGTTTATTTTTAAAACATTTAGAAATATCAGTATGCTGTTTTTGCTGGAAGATTAACAAATATATTTGAAACAATGTAGTGCACTGTATCCAATTTATATCCGTCGTTATCTACTCAAATTCTTAGTGTTATCTCTAAGTATTTTTATCCCATCTTCCTTGCCTCCAATTAGACCCCCACTGCTACCTCCCACTACCATGCTTTTAGTCTTTATCTACAGTGGCTAAATATGCTAAAGATGCAAAATTCTTTGAGTTAAAGGTCAATATTACTCTCACTGACGTAATAATTGACTAAAAGGATCTGTATTTGTTTATCATAACTTGTGAAAATCATGTTTACTCATTTGATTAAATGCTCTGATACAACTTCATGTAAAATAGAAAAAGCCTTAAAACTTTTATCCACTGAGACAGAGTTAGAATTCTTGTGTTTTGCTGCAATGTTCCACCTAAGCTAATGCTTAGGCCCAAGTAAAAGTTCCATCTAAATTAGTATTTCAGCTCATAATACATGACTTCATCATACTGGACTATTTTTTCTTACCCATGTAAAAGAAAGTGAATTTCAAGTCTTGGAAGAAATGAGCCATATTCACAGACCAGTTGTAAAATACTGTTTGTTCAGACATTATACTGGCTCCAAAAGTAGAAAGTCTTTGCTTACACTTGCTGGAGCCCACATTAATTCTGTATTTATGATAGTCAATTGTAAAAATAATTTGCAATAACTTATTCCTGAAATCAGGATGGAATTTACCCAGAGTAGATTAAACCTTGAATCAGAGATAGTAGGAACTGCAGATGCTGGAGAATCCGAGACAACAAGTTGCAGAGCTGGATGAACACAGCAGGCCAAGCAGCATCAGAGGAGCAGAAAGGCTGACGTTTCGGGCCTAGACCCTTCTTCAGAAATGCGGGAGGGGAAGGGGGTTCTGAAATAAATAGGGCAAGAGTGGGAGGCAGATAGAAGATGGATAGAGGAGAGGATAGGTGGAGAGGAAACAAACAGGTCGAAGAGGCAGGGATGGAGCCAGTAAAGGTGAGTGTAGGTGGGGAGTTAGGGAGGGGATAGGTCAGTCCAGGAAGGACGGACAGGTCAAGGGGGCGGGATGAGGTTAGTAGATAGGAGATGGGGGTGGGGCTTGAGGTGGGAGGAGGGGATAGGTGGGAGGAAGAACAGATTAGGGAGGCGGGGACGAGTTGGACTGGTTTTGGGATGCGGTAGGGGGAGGGGAGATTTTGAAGCTTGTGAAATCCACATTGATATCATTGGGCTGCAGAGTTCCCAAGCGGAATATGAGTTGCTGTTCCTGCAACCTTCGGGTGGCATCGTTGTGGCACTGCAGGAGACCCAGGATGGACATGTCGTCTGAGGAATGGGAGGGGGAGTTGAAATCGTTCGCGACTGGGAGGTGCAGTTGTTTATTGCGAACAGAGCGTAGGTGTTCTGCAAAGCCTCCGCTTGGTTTCCCCGATGTAGAGGAGGCCACAACGGGTACAGCGGATGCAGTATACCACATTGGCAGATGTGCAGGTGAACATCTGCTTGATGTGGAAAGTCTTCATGGGGTCTGGGATGGGGGTGAGGGAGGAGGTATGGGGGCAGGTGTAGCACTTCCTGCGGTTGCAGGGAAAAAAAAGTGCCGGGTGTGGTGGGGCTGGAGGGGAGTGTGGAGCGGATAAGGGAGTCACGGAGAGAGTGGTCCCTCCGGAAAGCAGATAAGGGTGGGGAGGGAAAGATGTCTTTGGTGGTGGGGTCGGATTGCAGATGGCGGAAGTGTCGGAGGACGATGCATTGGATCCGGAGGTTGGTGGGGTGGTACGTGAGGACGAGGGTGATTCTTTTTTGGTTCTTATTGCGTGGACGGGGTGTGAGGGATGAGTTGCGGGAAATGTGGGTGACACGGTCGAGGGCGTTCTCGACAACTGGGGCGGCGGGGGGGGAGAAGAGGTAGTTACGGTCCTTGAAAAACGAGGACAACTGAGATGTACAGGAGTGGAATGCCTCATCCTGGGAGCAGATGCGGCGGAGGCGAAGGAATTGGGAATAGGGGATGGCATTTTTGCAGGAAGGTGGGTGGGAGGAGGTGTATTCTGGGTAGCTGTGGGTGTCGGTGGGCTTGAAATGAATATCGGTTTCTAGGTGGTTGACCGAGATGGAGACAGAGAGGTCCAGGAAGGAGAAACAGGTATTAGAGATGGTCCAGGTGAACTTAAGGTTGGGGTGGAAGGTGTTGGTGAAGTGGATGAACTGTTCGAGCTCCTCGTGCGAGCACGAGGTGGCGCCGATACAGTCATCAATGTAACGGAGGAAGAGGTGGGGTTTATGGCCAGTACAGGTACGGAAGAGAGATTGTTCCTTGTTGTGTTGTGCAATAGATCACAGCAGCCAGCTGATCCACCAAATATTTCCAGCTTTTCTATTTTTTCAAGTTCCAAGCATCCACAAACTTTATGTTGCTTACATTAATAAAGACAATGTTGAAGAATCAAATCAAAATGAAACTGAATACTACAAAGACATTTCCAAGGATTCATTACCTTGGTACTATATTAATTCTGCACCTTTTGTTTACCAGTTCTCCCCTAAGGGTAGCGATTCCTACCATAGTATAGTCTACTCACAGTTCCTATAATACAGCATAAATATTCCTTCAAGCAAATGTTCTTGCATAAACCTAGAATATGAAATATAGAAAGTATTTCAATTCCAAGGAGATATAGACAATCTAAGTGAATGGGCAAAGATCTGGCAACTGGATTATTACGTGAACAATGCGAAATTGTCCATTTTGGCAAGAATAATAAAAGAGTATTTTATCTAACTGGCAAGAAATTACACAGCTCTGAAATGCAGAGGGATCTGGTGTGAGAGATTGGGATAAGGACATAGGAGAATTGAACTTGATATTAAGTCCTGAAGGTTGCAGGACCCTGAAACAGGCTCGCTGCTTTTCCACCTGGCTCTCGCCTTCACCTGGTCTATCTCTGACTCCTCCCTTCCCTTCCTCAACGTCTGTTTCCATTTTTGGTATAGGTTGGCCATGAATATCCATTATAAACTCACCGACTCTCAGTTACCTTGACTACACATCCTCATATCCTGCTTCCTGCAAAGACTTTATTCTATTATCCTGGTTACTCTGTCTCTGTCGCATCTGTTCTGATGATGCCGACTTTGACAAGGGGGCCTCTGAAATATTCACCTTTTACCTCAACCAAGGATTCCCCACCACTGTGGTTGTCAGGGCCTTCAGCTGCATCTGACCCATCTCCTGCACTTTGGTCCTTACCCCCTCTCTTCCTTCCTACAACAGCAAGTGTCCTCTCGATTGCTCAGCTACCATCCCATCAGCATCCATATTCAAAGGATCATTAACCACCATTCCTGCCAGCTCCAGTGGGATGCCACCACTAGACACATGTTCCCCTCCCCTCCCTTGTCAGCCTCCTGCAGGGACTGTTTCCTTCAGGCCATTTTGGACTACTACTCCTCCACTCCCAACACCTCTCTACACTTCCTGGTACGTTCCCTTGCAATCGCAGAAGGTCTAACACTTAGCCATTTACTTCCCCAATCTACATTAACCAAAGCCTCAGACACACCTTCCACGTATGCAGCAATTTATGTACACTTCACTCAATCTAGTCTTACTGTATTCACACTCCTAATTTAATTTCCTCCATATTGGGGAGACGAGGTGCAGACTGGGCAACTACTTTGCAGAACACCTACATTCTGTCTGCAAAAATGACCCTGAATTTCCGGTTGTCTGCCACTTCAACAAACCATCCTGGCCAACATCTGTCTTGGGCTTGCTACAGTGCTCTGCTACTGTGCTCCAGCAAAGCTAACCGCAAGCTGGAAGAACAACACCTCATTTTCTGCTTGGGAACACTGCGGTTTTCTGGACTCAATATCAAGTTCAACAATTTTAGGGCTTGAGCACCTTCTACCACATCCTTAACCCAACCCCAACACACCAGACCTTGTCAGTACATGGGCTGCTACCATAGACAACCCATGTCAACCACTAATGGTCCCTATTAGCATCTATTAATTCACCCAGGCTGATCTTTACCCATTCCTTTGTCTGCCCAACTGTTTCTCTGGCCTCCATCCCCACCTATCATGTACTCCTCCTTCATCTCCCCAGGTCTGAAGATGGGTCACTGAACCTGAAACGTTAACTCTTTCTCTCTCCACAGATGCTGTCAAATCTGTGGAGTTTATCCAGCAATTTCTGTTTGTTTCTGATTTTCAGCATCCGGAATTCTTTGGGCTTCCCATCTCCGCCTGTCATTTATTCCTTTCCCCTCCACCCCACCCTCAGCATATGTACCAATCTTTTCCTAACTACAATCAGTTCTGAAACAGGGTCATGGACCAAAATGTTGAGTCTGCTTTCTAACCAGAGAAAGCTGCTGAGATTTTTCAGCAATTTTTCTGGTTGTGTTTCTGATTCCAGCATCTGCAGTTCATTTTTTACTGGAATGGGTAGATTGTCATACAAGGTAAGAGTGAACTGGTGAGGCATAACAGTTGGAGTTAGAGGAGTAAGAAATTGAAATTTGATTGACGGTTACAAGACCACTGTCAGCTGGATGTGGAAAGGTTGTTTCCTCTTGTAGGAATGATGATGTGGAGATACCAGTGTTGGACTGGGGTAGACAAGGACAAAAAAAAAATTACACAACACCAGGTTATCTTAGTAGGAATTCTAACATTCTGTGTGGAAACAGGCCCTTCAGCCCAACAAGTCCACAAAAACTCAGAGCATCCCACCCAGACCCATCCCCCAATAATCCACCTGATCTACACATGCCTGAACACTATGGGCAATTTCAGCGAGGCCAATCCACCTAGCCTGCATATCTTTGGACTGTGGAAGGAAACCGGGGCACCCGGAGGAAACCTCGGCAGACACGGGGAGAATGCACAAAGTCCATACAGACAGACACCCGAGAATGGAACTGAACCCAGGCCCCTGGTGCTGGGAGGCAGCAGTGCTAACCACTGACCCTCCGTGCCATTATGATCCAACAGGTTTATTTGGAAACGTAAGCTTTCAGAGCTCAGCTCCTTCCTCAGGCGTGGTGAGAGAGAGAGTATAAGACACAGAATTTAAGCAGAAAAGTAATAACCCTAAAAACTGGCCACCTCTTGTTGAATCTTCAATCAATTAGGAAAGAGATTACTGATTAAAATGCAAAATCCAGATTCCTTTCAAGTCATTGTCCCAAGATAATTAAAGGTTTTATCAATGTATATAGAGGTGACGTCTCGGGTCAGACAATGCATTTTAGATGGGAGGTCTTGCTTAGGGTCTGTGGTCTCTTTCCTAACTGATTAAAGATTTAACAACAGGTAGCCAGTTTTAAGCTTGTTACCATCTCTCTCTCTCTCACACTCGGCCGGAGGAGGGAACTGAACTCCAAAAAGCTTGCAATTTCAAATAAACCTGTTGGACTATAACCCAGTGTCGTGTGATTTTTGACCTTGTCCTCTTATAGGAGAATTTACAACTAGAGATTACTTAAAACTCTTAATTCCAAGACACAGACTGAGCGTCTTCAGAACTCTATTCTACAGAAAGTCGTCGAAGCTGTGTCTTTGAACATTTTAATGCAGAGATGGATTCTTGATTCTGGATAAGCAAGGTCGGTGAAAGTTTATCAGAGATGGGCAGGAATGTGAAGTTGACATTAGCACCTGATTAGCCATTATGGTGGAACAGGCTCAAGGAACCAAATGACCCACTCCTGCATTTAATTCACGTTTAGAGTCATAAGTACATTTAGCAGGGAAACAGCCCCTTTGGTCCAACTTGTCCATGCCGAACAGATATCCTAAATTAATCTAGCCCCACGTGCCAGTGTTTGGCCCATATCCCTCTAAACCCTTCACATTCATATACCCATCCAGATGCCTTTTAAATGTTGTCATTGTACCAGCCTCCACCACTCCCTCTGGCAGCTCATCCCATACACGCATCAATCTCTGCATGAAAAAGTTTCCCCTTAGGTCCCTTTTAAATCTTTCTCCTCTCATCTTAAACCTATACCCTCTGGTTTTGGGCTCCCCACCCCTGGGAAAAGACCTCATCTATTTACCCTATTCATGCCCCTCATGATTCTATAAACCTCTATAAGGTCATCCCTCAGCCTCCCATGCTCTAGGCAAAATAGCCCCAGTCTATTCAGCCTCTCCCTATAGCTCAAATCCTCCAACCCTGGCAACATCAGGGAGACCAGAATTATATGCAGTATTCCAACAGTGGCCTAACTAATAAAAACCAAAAGAACTGCAGATGCTGTAAAATCAGGAACAAAAACAGAAGTTGCTGGAAAAGCTCAGCAGGTCTGGCAGCACCAGTGAAGAAAAACATTAGAGTTAACGTTTTGGGTCCGGTGACCCTTCCTGAATTGGCCTAGCCAATGTCCTGTACAGCCACAAGATGAGCTCCCAACTGCTGCACTCAATGCACTGACCAATAAAGAAAAGCATACCAAACACCTTCTTCACTATCCTGTCTACCTGCGACTCCACTTTCAAGGAACTATGAACCTGCAATCCAAGACAACAAGGTGCAGAGCTGGATGAACACAGCAGGCCAAGCAGCATCATAGGAGCAGGAAGGCTGACGTTTCGGGCCTAGACC